>NC_054708.1:15929792-15949627 GCF_016097555.1 Gigantopelta aegis | reverse complement strand
AATAGTTTTTATATAATGATGCTCACAACTAGTTAGACCTTTGTAGTAAATGTGGGGCGAGACGTAGCTCGGTGGTAACATGTTTGCCTGATGCGCGATAGGTCTAGGATATTTCTCTGTCGGTAGCCCATTGGGCCATTTCTCATTCCATCCAGTGCACCACAACTATACATGACCAAATATTTCACATCCAATAGTCGATTAATAAATCAATGTGCTTTAGTGGTGTCGCAACAAAACAAGCTTTTAACTTTTTTGTAGTAAATGTATTTAAATTCCAAATCTTAAAATTACAATGTGAATAGTATGAAGGGTGAGCAACCTTTACTTGATTTTGTACTCGTGTTCTTCAATAGAATGCAACCACCAGTAATGTCCCATAGTCAATCGGTTATGTATAGTACAATACAGTATTCGGAACTTCTTTAGTCGGCCGATTACATACATGACCTAGCAATCAATATCAATTGAGATATTCCAAATGGTTGTCTGCATTAAAATAACACACCAGTTAAAATATCTGGATTGTTTTCGCAAGTATCTGGATTGTTTTTGCCAAATCACTAAAATCAGCAATGAGTTCCGAACGGTACCGAAAATTAATACGGAATTCACAATGATCAATCGGACAACTTCGTAAATAACGGAGAAAAAAAAAAGCATTGGTTTTAGCTGTTACGACTGAACGCACATGTCAAATACTTAGCCCGAGTACTCTGACTGTAAGAGAGCTAGACGGACATTTGGACATGTCCCAAATGTCCGTCTAGCTCTCTTACAGTCCGCGTACTCGGGCTAGTCAAATACATGTACTTAGGCTCGGTTGCCAGACAGCGACCATAATAAATTCAATCAGTCGCCACGTCAACATCTTGGTCGCAACGTAGAACACTGAAGTCGAGAACAATAATTCATTTTTTCAGGAGTTTTTCACGTCAAGAAAGTTGAGAATGGTAGTTCATTCTCCACAATTTTGTTTTATTTTTACAAGCACATCAGATCTTAAATTTTGAAATTAGTTGTGTCTTGTTTAAATAATTATAAACAACTCCCACACGTATTGGTACAAGAAGAAAGTGATATGAATCAATAAGATATCAGCGCATTTCTGAAGTTGACAATGGAAATGTATCGTAACTCATAAGATAAGGTAACTATGTACACTATGCTTATTTCGATGCCAAATTTGTTATTTTTATAATTAAATAAACTTGATATTTCTGTCAACATACTAGTTAGACCTTTAAAATAAGGTCTAGCCAAACCATATTTTGGGTTTTTTTAAAATTCATTTGATCACGATAACACCGGCCTCGGTGGCGTAGTGGTTAGGCCATCGGTATACAGGCTGGTAGGTACTGGGTTCGGATCCCAGTCGAGGCATGGGATTTTTAATCCAGATACCGACTCCAAACCCTGAGTGAGTGCTCCACAAGGCTCAATGGGTAGGTGTAAACCTCTTGTACCGACCAGTGATCCATAACAGGTTCAACAAAGGCCATGGTTTGTGCTATCCTGCCTGTGGGAAGTGCAAATAAAAGATCCCTTGCTGCTAATCGGAAAGAATAGCCCATGTAGTGGCGACATCTGGTTTCCTCTCAAAATCTGTGTGGTCCTTAACCATATGTCTAACGCCATATAACCGTAAATAAAATGTGTTGAGTGCGTCGTTAAATAAAACATTTCTTTCTTTGATCAAGATAACATTCTACTATATGATGTTCAAAATAAGTAGAGGATATAACACAATATAACAGAGATGTATTACTTTTTATTGCAATATTAATTAATGGTAAAACACAAGCACTCATGTGACAAGGGATGGGCATTAAAGATTATAGCCAGGATAGTGATGTAGGTCCGGAGGAGACGCAGATAGGCAATATTTCAGTAATTGCACTAGTAACGGGTAAAACCCCCCGTGATTCGCCAAGCACGCAAGAATTCGACGCGGCATGCTCCTGATTAAACGTCCAGTAACGTTTTGGGGCATCCTGTCCCATTCCTCTTGAACAGCGGCGCCTAATTCAGCCAAAATGGTTGGCTGACGTTGACATTCTCGGAGACATTGTCTGATAATGTTCCATGTGATCAATGGGTGAAAAGTCTGGACTTAGGACTGGCCACGGTAGTGCGGTGGTGTTCTGTTGCTGCAGATATGCAGTGGCCAGTAGACTTCGGTGAGCACGGGCGTTGTCGTCCTGCAAAACAAAATGGCGTCCAGCCTTATATGCGAAGGGCACAACGATCGGTGCAAGGATATTGCCATGGTAGTACTGCCCAGTGACCCTCCCATGAACAATATGCAGCTGGGTTCTGGCAGTCATGGTGATGCCACAACACACCATATGATATCGGACCCTCCTCCAAATCGGTCATGACGAAACTTTACCTGAGCCCAACGCCTGTTAGCCCAATGTTGACATCTGGCAGCAATGTGTCTCGCAGTCAAATATGGGGTAATGTAGGGTCGACATGCGTGGATGTTACATCTATTCAGTCTGTTACGAATAGTCTGACCAGACACCACAATTCACTGAGTGGTGCCAACTAAGTGGAGCATGCCTACAGCCCTGAGACATTCCTGACATTGTAGACGTCGCATTGTTAAAAAGTTACACAATGTAAAGAATCTGACAGCAAGGTTATGATTTAGTGTTCCAGTGTTACTATTGTCGTCTATGGGATTTGATTTGGTAGTATACACCCTACAGCCCTGAGACATTCCTGACATTGTAGACGTCGCATTGTTAAAAAGTTGCACAATGTTGTAAAGAATCTGACAGCAAAGTTATGATTTAGTGTTCCAGTAAAAAACAAGAAATAATATTGCCACAGTGTACACATAAACTAGGCGTTCAATTTCAAATCACACCCTTAGCACGTGCAACGTCATGTGCTTTGTGATCAAAACAATCGGTGCGTTTTTACATGCTCTGAATGGGAGCATTAAAGGGACATTCCTGAGTCTGCTGCAATTTTTAAGATGTTATTGACTGAGACTTTTTAACGATTGAATTACATATCAAATATATTTTTCTGTGTCACGGTACATGCTCTTAAATTGTTTCGCCTGTGGCGATTTTAATTGTGTTAGGGTGCCGTGTGCAGTTTATTGCCCGTAGCCCAGGTGGACAACTTGTTACGTAATACTTCTCGCGCGATTCTTGCGTTCCAATATGCACTTAGTCCCGCTGTGGAGGCCATGTGGCGAGTAGTTACGTAATACCTCTGCGAGTGCGGGTTTTACAACTGCGATTTGGCGACGATGGCGTCAGTAGTCTGACGATCAGAGAGAAATAATACCGACTCTAAGAGAGTCAGACTATGAGATGATACGTGAGGTGCCGCTTTGTTCCCCCAGGCCAATTCTGATTTTGGGATAAATAGCTAGGATTTAGAGAGATCTAGGAGAACGATTAGGAAGGCTCCGGAGGAACGTTAGTCCGTTTGGACTTTGGTAAATATCATTTCTGCTCTGTGTATAACCTTGATGTGATTGATGTGACTTAAATATTTTAATACTGTATTATACCAATATTCCTTAGACAGTGTCTTCGGTCATCTGACGAAGTAAATCGTAGACTTATTGTTCTAACATTATATGAGTATTTGGTAATGTAAAGCTTAGCCAGTCATCCTAGAAGACCCTGGGTACACTGTAGGTTATTGTCTTTATTGTGATAAGTATTAATTCTGTGTCACAAGATTACTGAAAGAGTAGTTAGGGTTAATTAAAAATTAACCCGTTAGGAATAGAGCTGTAATTCCTTTATTAATTAAGTTCCCCAAGAAGCGTTCTAAAATTATCACACGTTACTGAACGAGTAGTAAGAGTTAATTATAAATTAACCAGTTAGGAATGGTGTTGTAATTCCTTTATTAATTAACTTCTCCTGTAAGCGTTTCTCAATTATCACACGTGCGGGTGTGGTGTAACGGTGAAGTGATTCGCATATTGTGTAACTAGACACCCAGAGATTAACTAATTAAGTGATCAGTTCTGGTTTGTTATTATTGTTGTTATTAATTTACTACTACGGCTGTACATTTGTCAGCGTAGATTAATACAGATTCCAAAGTGTATTGTGTTTTTGTTGTGTTTTCTAGAGAACTAACGTGCTATATTAATATATACTTTATATAAGATCGTATCTCTGATCATACCTAGAGACGAGCCATACTAGGTTTAACAGCCTGTTACAGAGAGATCTAATAGATATACAGTTAGGAGAGATTTTGATAATCGTGTTTTACTCAGTTACGGGAATTATAGAATCCCCGTGACAGGAATAGAAAATTGGGGGCTCGTCCGGGATCTGAAACGGGACATGCATATTTAAAAAAGTATTGTTTGTAAATGGGGGCTTTATAAATTATTTTTACAAATTTACCAGAAGTAGCACGTTGTTCACTAGAAAATTAATTAATATTAAGTGCGTCATATCTAAACATGGATAAGAATTTGCTGGATAGGCCTACGCTCAGTGTAGTGGAGATTAAGCGAGCACGTAAGGCCGAGTTAGTTGAAATCGCGGGTGAGCGAGAAATTGATTTAACATCAGCTAAAACCTTAGGTGATATAAAGACAATTATTATCCAGGAAGTTTTTGGTGATAGGCCTGTTATGGAAGACAGTGAGATTGTTCCAGAGATAGAGATAAGTGACTTGAGTATGGAACAACAGTTAGCTTTTAAAAAGCTTGAGTACGAAAGAGAAGAACGTGCATTAGATAGAGAGAGAGAGAGAGAAAGAGAAGAGAGGGATAGAGAGAGGGAGAGAGAAAGAGAAGAGAGGGAGAGAGAAAGAGAAGATAGAGATAGAGAAAGAGAAGATAGAGATAGAGAAAAAGAAGATAGGGATAGAGAGAGAGAAAGAGAAGAGAGAGATAGAGAAGATAGACATAGAGATAGAGAAGATAGAGAGAGGGATAGAGAATTCCAGTTAGAAAAATTAAAAGTGGAACATGAGTTAAAGTTGAATACTGAAGAAGTTAGACGTGAGGCAGGAAATGGTTTTAACATGTCGGAGGCTTATAGATCAGTGCCTGTATTTGACGATGAGGAGATAGACATGTTCTTTCAACTTTTTGAACGGGCTGCTAAGCAACTAAATTGGCCGCAGTCTAAGTGGACATTGTTAGCCGTGTCTAAGTTTAAGGGGAAGGCTAGTATAGCTTATAATTCAATGAGTGATGAGCGAGCAAGTCAGTACGACTTAGTTAAGGCTGCAGTGTTGAGGGCTTATGAATTACGACCTGAGGATTATCGTTTACGGTATAGCTAGTTGAGAAAAACGCAGGGTCAGTCTTATAGTGAGTTTGTGGCTAAGAAGGCAGGGATGTTTGATAAATGGGTGGTGTCTCATCAGGTAGAGTCTTATACCGAGTTACGGGAGTTGTTGATCTTACAGGACATTAAAAATGGATTACCAGTTAGCTTACGTATTCATTTAGAGGATCGTGATGTCAAAAAGATAGAGGAGGCAGGTATAGTGGCAGATGATTACGTGTTAATACACAAAGCTCAGGCAGTACCGGGTAGCTCTTTACAACAGGGTGATAAGAAGAAATTTCAGCCAGGTTTTTCCCGGGAAAGTAACTATCGGGGAGAGTCATCTAGTTGGTCAGCTAGTCAGGCAAGGAATGCACCTGATGGGCAAAGTAAGGATAGACCTGCATTATCAGCCAATGCACGAACTTTTCGTCCACATTGCAGTTACTGTAAAAAGGATAACCATCTTATCGGGGATTGTTTTAAAAGGAAACGCGATAATGCGCAAGTGGTCGGTTTAGTGAGGTCAGCTCCGTTAGCGAGAGAGTTAATGGTTAGTCCCATGGCAGAGAAAGTAAACCCGTATGTGTCCACGGGTATGGTTTGTGATGTGAAACAAGAGTTGTGTCCTAAGGCAATATCAATATATAGAGATACCGGGTGTAGTCAGAGTCTGATAACGCAAGAGTGTTTAGCTGGTATTGAAAATTCAAACATAGGACGTAGTTTGGCCTTAACCTCGGTTACTGGAGAAAATATGGTTGTTAGGTTACATAAGGTTTTCTTGTGTTCGAAGTTTGTGACGGGACCAGTCGTTATGGGTGTTGTGAAGGACTTGCCTGTTGAAAACATAGGAGTTTTGTTGGGAAATGATTTGACTAGTCAGTGTTGTCAGCCGAAATGTGACCAACTGTTAATTAAAGACAGCACGTTACCAATAGAAGAGTGTGAGGTTGATGAGATTAAATATCCTGCTTGTGTAATGACTAGGGATATGGCCAGTAGGTTAGCACGGGACGCAGAGGATATTTGTGATTTGTCTGATACGTGTGTGAGCCATGAAATTGGAGTGGATGAGGTTATCAGTAAAATGGTAGATAAGTCAACTGACAAATTAAATGTGGTGGAACCTGTTGATCTCCCGCAGAGGGGAATTGAACCAGTTGTGTTTGATAGAGGGGATTCACCATGTAATAGACAAGAGTTAGTTCTAGAGCAGGGGGCTGATCCAAGTTTGTTGGCAGCTCGCACTACCTTGTTAACTGTGGACAAGGGAGTATTAATAAATAAGAGAGTTAGAGATAGGAGGTTGCCGGCGACCGAACTAGCTAGGAAGCAACTGAGCCATGCTCAGAGCAAAATAAAATCAGAGTTTGATAGGAAGAGTCGGGAATTTAAACCAGGGGATAAGGTGCTGCTGTACCTTCCCATTAAACGGGGTTCATTGCAGAACAGGTATTTCGGGCCCTATGTTGTGCACAAACGGGTTAATGAGACAGGGTATGTGATAAACACTCCTGATAGGGTTAGGAAACGTAGGTATTGTCACATCAATTTGCTAAAAGGTTATTTTGACAGACTGCCGATAGTTCCAGAGAGACCGGTCCAAATTGAGAGACACTCAATTTCCTGTGATGACGTCAAGACTGCAGAGGTCAAGTTGGCCAACGGCCAGATTCTAGCAGACTTGAACCCCCAGCGAGCAAAGCTGACTACATTGATACAAGGCAATGTTTCCATTTGTCGGGACCTTCCAACGGTTACCGACACCTTAAGCCAAGATGTGCGCTTGGAACCCAACGCTACACAGATTCGACAGCATGCCTATCGGAGAAAACCTGGAAAACGTGCGACGCTGAAAAGGAAGGAAACGAAGTTCCATTGGTCAGGTGAAGGCGAGAAGTCATTCAACCGTATCAAGCAGATGCGCTACTCGTCTCCCGTGATGGCAGCACCAGACTACCGAGTGCCTTTCAAGCTAGCTGTGGGTGCCAGTGACGTGGGTGCTGGAGCTGTGCTGTTCCAAGAAGACGAAGACGGACTGGACCATCCTAATGAAAGCCTCCAACCAGAGAGTTTTGAGATGGAGTCTTCTTCTGCAGGAATACCCAATTACCATTGAACATATCAAGGGCACATCCAGTGTAATCGCTGATGCCCTGTCCCGAAGTTGAACGTTATGATAATGTGTTGACATTCTTTATTTCTGTTTTGTTTATATATATTTTATTTGCTTACCAGGGACTCAGAGACTTAGTGTGATTACTGGTAGTCACCTTATTATTACATGTGTTATAAATGTCCGTATGCGTCGGTTAACGCACCTTTTTGTTTTAATGTAGTATATTTCCCTATTCCTAGAGT
Source organism: Gigantopelta aegis (assembly GCF_016097555.1). Lineage (NCBI taxonomy): Eukaryota > Metazoa > Mollusca > Gastropoda > Neomphalida > Peltospiridae > Gigantopelta > Gigantopelta aegis. Next base: position 15,941,989 of record NC_054708.1, on the reverse strand, counting down.
AGAGGAAATATCCTTTTTGAGGTGGGGGTGTGTCACGGTACATGCTCTTAAATTGTTTCGCCTGTGGCGATTTTAATTGTGTTAGGGTGCCGTGTGCAGTTTATTGCCCGTAGCCCAGGTGGACAACTTGTTACGTAATACTTCTCGCGCGATTCTTGCGTTCCAATATGCACTTAGTCACGCTGTGGAGGCCATGTGGCGAGTAGTTACGTAATACCTCTGCGAGTGCGGGTTTTACAACTGCGATTTGGCGACGATGGCGTCAGTAGTCTGACGATCAGAGAGAAATAATACCGACTCTAAGAGAGTCAGACTATGAGATGATACGTGAGGTGCCGCTTTGTTCCCCCAGGCCAATTCTGATTTTGGGATAAATAGCTAGGATTTAGAGAGATCTAGGAGAACGATTAGGAAGGACTTTGGTAAATATCATTTCTGCTCTGTGTATAACCTTGATGTGATTGATGTGACTTAAATATTTTAATACTGTATTATACCAATATTCCTTAGACAGTGTCTTCGGTCATCTGACGAAGTAAATCGTAGACTTATTGTTCTAACATTATATGAGTATTTGGTAATGTAAAGCTTAGCCAGTCATCCTAGAAGACCCTGGGTACACTGTAGGTTATTGTCTTTATTGTGATAAGTATTAATTCTGTGTCACAAGATTACTGAAAGAGTAGTTAGGGTTAATTAAAAATTAACCCGTTAGGAATAGAGCTGTAATTCCTTTATTAATTAAGTTCCCCAAGAAGCGTTCTAAAATTATCACACGTTACTGAACGAGTAGTAAGGGTTAATTATAAATTAACCAGTTAGGAATGGTGTTGTAATTCCTTTATTAATTAACTTCTCCTGTAAGCGTTTCTCAATTATCACACGTGCGGGTGTGGTGTAACGGTGAAGTGATTCGCATATTGTGTAACTAGACACCCAGAGATTAACTAATTAAGTGATCAGTTCTGGTTTGTTATTATTGTTGTTATTAATTTACTACTACGGCTGTACATTTGTCAGCGTAGATTAATACAGATTCCAAAGTGTATTGTGTTTTTGTTGTGTTTTCTAGAGAACTAACGTGCTATATTAATATATACTTTATATAAGATCGTATCTCTGATCATACCTAGAGACGAGCCATACTAGGTTTAACAGCCTGTTACAGAGAGATCTAATAGATATACAGTTAGGAGAGATTTTGATAATCGTGTTTTACTCAGTTACGGGAATTATAGAATCCCCGTGACATTCTGCATAAAATATTAATGGCTATATATTAAACGTGTTTCTGATCGTTCTATTTGTACCAGGCTAAATTTCATAAAACATAATAAATAAATAAATACGATCGTAGAACTTGGAACAAATATTTAATCTTGTCTATTTTATTAATAGATGTAACGGAAATTCCATAAACAAGAATAAATAACACGTTTGTTTGAAATTTAATAAATCACCCCCACACCCCTCCCAAAAGTCGACCAAGCTACAACGTTTAATGCAGTCTTAATTTTGAAAATAATTATTTATCACATTACTGTCCTCAATCCTTTACTGGAAATTCCATTCCTCTTTCACTGTCAAAGAAGACTGCCACTTCCAGACTAGTTTACTAAATCAAAACTAGCATCGGATAGGATCATTAGAATAAGTACAGCCGTGATGATATTCACTCTTGAATCACTGTCATAACAGTGATGATATCGGGTATTTCCGAAAGGTGAGCATATCCTGCCCCACCGATGGCATCCGTCATGAGTACCACCACAGCTGCCGTCTGTCAATTCATTAAATATGATGAAAAAATTAATATATGTGCAAGTTTCACCAAAAAGAGATTTTAAAAAGTATGCGCAAGTTCAAAATCTGGAATAGCATCAGCTATTATTTTGGTCAGTAATGCATCATATAGCGTCCAAATAATAAAATTGTGTTTATCATTTATAAGGAGAAAATAAAGAAAAAGACATCTGAAAGCTTATAAAAGAAACATATTGCTTCACGTTTTTCAAAGAAAAGTTATGACTTCATAACAATTTTGATATTTGGCCATCTTCACAGTTGTCAGGTGTTATAATTATGGGTGTTATTCAGGGCCGTAGGAACTATATCGGGAAGGGTCGGGCACATCCTATAGTAGGGGATCACTATTATAATAGTATTACATGGGATTTATAAAAAGTAAAATTTATATAATAATCCAGAAACGTTTTGGGTATATCGCCAACGTTCCTAACTGCGTTATACTTCTGTAGTGAATAGTATTCTTAATACATTCATAACAATTGTAAATAATTTTGATTGTTCAAATTGTGTTAATTAAGATTCAATTCATTAAAGAAATTATATTTTACAAACTATTCACTGGTATGAACGTAATGCCTATCAGTATTGACAAGTGTTTGCGATAGGTAAAACACGGACAGGCCCAGAGCGCTTGACAAAATGAATTTTTCCTTTAAAGAAAAAAAAAAAAGTATTCGTCAATTGTGCATAAATAAGAAACATCTATTTGTTCATGTAGTGGCTTTAAAAATTAAAAATAATGAACCGCACATGCGCGGTACGATATCTTTTGCAAACACATGCGCCTGAACGCAGTTAGAAACGTCGCACTCTTTCCTGTTTACTGGAGAGTGCTTCACTTTTGTTTACTAGAATGGATTTGTTTTACGTCCACATTGTTGATTTTTTTATGTCAACTAATTGCAATCTATTTTGTTTCACGTATCGTAGATGAAAAATGTAGAATAGTATTTCGGTAAATATTGTATTCTTGTTTTTGTCGTTGGGTGAACGCACTTGGCAGTAATAGATTGAAGTTAATTACATATTAATCTGTTACAACCAGCTTAAAATTAATCTGTTTTCACATGGACGACTAGCTGTAAACCGGGGTGGGCGTGCCTGAACCTTCTGGATATGGGCACGTTAATAGGTTCTCATTCCCATGTAAACTAACATTTAAAAACATAACAAACAATGTTATAACTCTGTAAACGTTCCAACTGATTTACAGTCCGAAGCTCACCATCAATATGTTTGTGCTCTAAATGTCATAAGCGTACGAGACGGGGAAGATACACACACACATATATATACTCTTCAAAAGAAGAAACGCAAAACCACATTGTCGTAACATTTGGAGAATTGATTTAATTATTGAATGGTGAGTCCGATAATTACCAAATGTTGCAGGATTGTTCACAATTCACTCTAGTCCATTGTGAGTAAGTGATAGGACACACCACCAAGGTCAAGGTCATCTGGAGTCAATACCGGGTGTGGCCTCCGCGTGTGTTGACAACTGCCTGGCACCGCCTGCCCATTGAAGCAACCCGAGTACGGATGACGTCCCGGGGGATGGTGGCCCACTCGGCCTGCAAGGCTGCTGCCAGCTCGGGCAGGGTCTGGGGCTGTGGTTGTCGCTGTCGGAGGCGTCGGTCCAACTCGTCCCATAGATGCTCAATTGGGTTCAAATCCGGTGATATCGATGGCCAAGGAAGGACATTAATGTTGTTGTTCTGTAGGAAAGCCGTTGTGAGACGTGCTGTGTGAGGCCTGGCGTTGTCATGTTGGAACACTGCGTTGGCGTTGGCCATAACTGGAACGATGTGTGGCCGGAGGATCTGGTCAATGTAGCCCTGTGCATTCAGGTTGCCCTGTACGTGGACCAGGTCAGTTCTGCCAGTGTGTGAGATGGCTGCCCACACCATGACACTACCCCCGCCGAATCTGTCCACTTCCTGTACGCAGTTTGCCGTATAACGTTCACCACGACGCCTATACACGCGACATCTTCCATCATGACGTCGGAGCAGAAATCGGGACTCGTCACTGAACCACACCTGTCTCCATCGCAGTTGAGGCCATTGTCGATGAATCTGGCACCACTGCAGTCGGAGTCGACGGTGTTGTGGTGTTAAGATGACACCTCGAACTGGACGTCTGGCACGAATTCCTACCTCACGTAGGCGGTTCCTTACGGTCTGGTCGGATATCCTGCGCAAACCTGGTATTGCTGCGGCTGTGGAGGTGGCAGTAGTCAATCGTTCCCGAAGGTGGCGTACCCGGATGTAGCGGTCCTGCCCGGGGGTAGTGACCCGTGGTCGACCGGATCTAGGGAGGTCACGTGTTGATCCATGTTGCTGGTAACGGTCCCGCAGTCTGGAGATGGTGCTTGGGGACACATGGAATGCCCTGGCAACGGCCGTTCTGGATTCGCCTGCGTCTAGTCGGCCGATGGCATTGTTTCTCTGCGGTTCACTGAGACGTGGCATGTCCTGGATTGTCAACTGTCGGCCAGATACAGAGGCCAGGCAAGCGAACACCCTGCACTTTTATACTGTCGGTGTTCATGTTGCACGTGCAGACAACGCACGTGCAGTGGTGACATGGTTTGCACGTGGCTGCGTTTTTGCGAATATTCACATTTTTGAACTTTATTGTACAGTAGCTGCGTTTTATCGAATGTAACCGTGGGAATGTGTTTGGGACATGCAATGACCTTATATTCACAAAGCATGAACCGGTAGGAAACATAAAATCGGAGTTATAACCCATTTGTACCCTTTTGCGTTTCTTTTTTTGAAGAGTATATATAGAACGATAGAAGTGTTCGATCTACAAGTTACACTATGTTCATGGCCTCATGCAAGTATTCAGCTGCGGTTCTGGTAGTATCGGCCGTTCCACTAACATAGCAGGGAAGTTTTTCTGGATATTTTAAGTTTCGGTTTGATATTTCTCATTTAAACGGCCATTTTGCGTTAAAACTGTTAAACATACCAGGTAGATTTGACATCCAGAAACAGTTGTCTTGTGGCAGAGTAACTGTCGGAGTGTAAGCTACACAACATGGCCTCAGACCTGAGATGGTAAATGTAAAAAATATACATATGACATAGGCCTACGTATGTCACGAGGTGTAGTTTCTTAGCGTTTAACTTTGCGTAGTTAAGGAATGTAAATGTCTATGGTCAGGTGTGTTTATTTTAGGGTGGGTTTTTTTTAACACATTGACATTTACTGGATCTCCAAGGCCCGTAATAAATGTCAAAATAATAAATAACGGACTGAAACATCTATCTTCATGAACTGAACACCATTTCTCACCAATATTGCCCAAATTGACAGCTCAAAATTATGAAAATGGAAAACATTAGAATGTTTATAAAAACATATTTTATTAAAAGAGCAATACTGAGAGGGTAAAAATCTGAAATTTCAGAACTCGGAACTAAAAAAGTTCAAAGTTCTACATCTTCTACGACAACACTACAAACTGTTATAGGTAAGCTACGTGACCTCAGTCAATGGTATTATCTGATGTAACTGTCATCCCCAGTCATTCACAATATAATCAGACATACTCCACTTGTTTATTGTTATTTCATAGATTTTGATTAGTTAAACACAATAAGGCATTTGATCAAGTAACATAAACTATCTATGTGTTAAAGATAATTTTAAAGTCTGTTCACTACTAATTACAATGATACATCTTTAATGTATCTCATGCCAAAAAACTTGATTACTTGGAAACTGCATTTGGTGTATCATCGTATTTGCTAGAAAAAGTACTCAATCACAGCCAAAGACCAAAAAGATCATTGTCCAATTGTGTAACCAAGTCTGATTGATAATTATGTAACGTAAATTACAAAAAATACATAAAAATAAAATAGATTACAAAACACACAATGTGAATAGTAAACAATGAACATGAACATATTTCATTAATTAAACCATTCAGTTATTTGTTTGTTTTTTCTATTGTCATGTAGTCACATGTTCAGAGTAGTTAAATAACTTAGGGTTTTTTAATAATCTGTACATAAAAGGTATAAAGTAGAATGTTGTCATCAGAAATATGAACTTTTAAAATGTGCACTGCAATGTATCATTGGATTCTTATTAAAATAATATGAAGCACAATATATCGAACAAAATACTAAACTAACTTTGAATGTAACGTTAATTGAACGGTAATGCTTGTAAGAAAGCAACAGTAACGTAGATTTCATTTCATTTCATTTTTTTTTTCATCCTAATTTTGAACGCTTCAGAAATTCGCGTAGCCTCATCAACTGTGATCTCGAAACTTCTTTTGCTGCGCCCTTTCGGCTCTGGTGTATTTATTTCGCAGATGATGTCTTCAAACTTTATCCATAATTCATCCGAGGAACTAGGCCATTTGAAAGTTGGTTTTTGGGTTAGCCTCGAAGATTCACGTCTCATGAAGGTAACCAGACAATCTTTATCATCTGCATCAATCTGTTTCATGCATCCAATGTGCCAATCGTTGTTATATATTGAGGCAATCCACATATCCTCAGAGAGATCACCGGCTCCAATTGAATTTTCAGAGGACGTACCGGGTGGAGGAACGTCAGCTGTAATAGAGCATTCAGGAGTAAGATCTGCAGGCAGTTGGTCTGTCTTCTCGGGATTAACCGGTGGAGGCAGTTGGTGTTTACCATGTACAGTTGTGACAGTCCAATCGGCATGATACATTCCTTCCAAACATTGTGCACAATAGCAGGAAACAACTCGAGTTTTTACAACTCCACGACTGACAGGCACCACAGCATGCAGTAGGAGTGTACCTTTAACAGGAACTAGGATTTTATTGAATTCTGTAATTTCTGAACGAGCTTTTTCACATTCTTCTGCACTGACGAAGATGTACTTAGCACTATGGTGATACTTCTGTCCCCATGTGTAAAACTCTCTTGCACTTTCAATTCTCATTTTGCCTTGCTTTACTGATAAATCAGCCATGCGTTTGGCAGTGCCCCCGACACCATCGCATGGTCCCTTCCCATGTCCACTTTCAAAATAATTCCATGTTGCAGGGACACCCATCAAGCATTTATGATCTGAGACAATATAAAATGCTGTTTTATTTCTATACTGAGAGGATGGGCTGTCCGTCCAGTAATGTATCCAATCTATGGGCCCGAAATCCGCTTGTATATTAGGAACTAGCTTCTTCAGGATAGCATACACTGTCCCTATATTGTGTCCCAAGTCGTCCGAGGTAAACACGTAGCTTTTGTGTTTCAGGCCATCTTCAGGAGTTGTCTTGAAATAGACAACCACGGGATGCAAAGTTACAGCAACACTATTCCAGTATGCACTTTGCACTTCATCTGGAGAGCTACAGCTATAATTTTCGGCAAAATCCATTTGAACAAGAACGTGGTTTTTTCGGCAAATTGTTTTTCAGATCTGAAATGGCTTTATATTGGTCCTTGACCCTTGATGCATGTGCCAAGAACTCGCATGATTGTTCTGAGACAAGTTTACTAAATTGTTCTTTCTCTATTTCTTCTTCTACAATTCTTGTCCTCTTCCTTCCATCTGGCATATCCACCTTCTTCCATTTTCCATAAACAATCTTCTCCCTGTTCAGTTCTTTCAGAAAATCTACAGGTGATTGATCCTTCAGCTTGCGTCCATATTCATCAGGACTGAGAGGCACATTACAACCTGAAGATTTCATAGATTTCAATAATAATGCCATGTTTTGGTGTCTTTGACAAAGACATTTGTTTCGAGAAATGTATTGTGTTAGGATGATATGTTTCGGTCGCATCCTGCAGAAGGTTGCTAGTGACATCTTCACTGTATTCTCTGACATAAATTTAAGGTACAGATATGAACAGTTGTCATTCAAAACTCTTTTCTGTTTCTTTTCCTTATGTACTGTTTTCGTGTCATTCTTTCCTGGCATCACTCTACTATTGTCATCTCTTTCCAGAAAAGTTGTCAACGTTTTCTGAAGGCATTGGCGTTGCTGAAGTAATCTTGTGATATGGGGAATTCTTTTACACTCCTTGCTTTGTTTTGAAAATCGTTTACGGCTAAAACCTGTCATGTTTCCAAGATAATTTTGCAAACGATATTTCTTTATTATTGCACCACATACAACCCTTTTAACCAGTTGATTTCCTTTATATCCATTTGATATTCGAGCTTGTTTAATTTCTTCACCAATAACATTTGCTAAAATCAACTTCTTGGTGATGCTTTTTGGGACAGTCCTTGGACTCATCCCATGTTTACGAAGTTCTGCCACAACTCTTTTTTTAGGAGTTTGCATTTCTGGTTCATTTGGGTGGGAATTTACACTTACAATGGCAGATGCATTTTTTTGCTTTTTAACTAGTCTCTCGTATCTCTTCGATACGCATTTATATTTTTTAATCAAGTTATTGTTAAGTGATGTAAGAACATTGATGCGCCTTCTTGATTTGGCTGTGGCACGACTTATTCTTTTCCTTGTCCTCTGCTTTTTATCAGAAAATGGCAGTTTAACAATTAAGGATGGTCTGGCCTTTGCTGGGTCTGTACTTGAAGAGATCTCGTCCTCCTGAATAACATCCACATTGATATACGGACTAGAACCACCTTCAGAAATGTTCTTTTCAGCATCCTTTAATCGTTTCCTGTGTTTTGTTACCCATGTTCTGACCTTCTCTCTCCTCTCTCTTGCATCTTTTGTTGTTCTTTCCGTTATAGGTACATAATACGTTTGTACTCTCTCTCTTTCCTTTTTTAGATAACCGTCACCTTCCTTTTCCAATTTTCTCTGTCTATAGTCTCTCTGAATCTCTGCCCTTGATTTTCCCATCCTGAAAATAAAAAAGTCCTTTACAGTAATCTACGTTACCAACATATGTAATCTACGTTACCGTTGAAACAAGTACTACACACTGACAAATTCAACAGTTAGTTAATATCTATACATTGGTTCTTAAGGCCAACTGTTAGTAATATGATTTTTGTCAACTAACAATTACATTTTATTCCAAGACTACATTATTTTAGTACACTTAGAATATATATGTAATCTACGTTACCTATACATTGCACACATATTTAGTAATATTCAAAGTAATTGTCTGCCTGCAATTATGTCTGACACTATTTTCAAATCATCAAGTCAAAATTTCGAAGGTAATGTCTTTGGTCTGTTATTTACGACTAATCGGTTATAATCATGAATAGAAAAAAGAACAAACTCGGAAACGATAGCCTATGTTGAACCATTATAGTACAATTTCACACAAACGTACGGTTGTGTTAAAATAAATATATTAAATTATTAAGAAAGATTACATTTATTCACTGACTTACCTTATTTGGTCCAAGATCTTGAACAATTTGTGCGATGCATCTGATTAATATCAGCTTTCAAATTTCGTCACTTGCAAATATTTTCTCCACAGGAAACACGTGTTTTTGGCAAGGGAGACTACTACGTTTAGTGTGATTCAATATAGTCGTACATCCAAATACCAGCTTTCATATTAAACGGCAAACTGTCGTGTTAATAAAAATGTTAACATTTACTGGTAACGTTGATTACATCACGTAAATTACTTCAAGTGCTTCTACACTCCCAGTAATACATTAAAATAATGTAACATGTAGATATATGGTTCATTTAGATTACTTGGTATCACTGCATTGCGTACACAAACCTGTGGGTGGTTGGCGCTATACATTTGTACGATATAGGCGGTCACGTAGATTACATGCTTAACACAACTCTTCAAAATTACACACTGTTTTGCAATATGGAGACAATAATTTGAATTAAAAGTAACAAGTGTATTTGTCATCGATTCGGTGATGTTAGAGCTCTGAAGTATGAATGTGTCACGTTTTTCCGTCGTTATATTAGCATAGTGAATTAACAAATGAAAATGTAACGTAGATTACTCGAATTTGGGCGACAATGTTCAAAATACTAGAACTTTTTTGTGTGAAAATACATTTATTTAAAATTTTCACATGAATACTATTGAATATTACAGAATCTTAGCAACGCATATGTATTGCAATAGCTGTTGCAAATATTATGTTACGACTGTATTAATTTTGCATGTTGTCCAAGCGACAACGTAAAATTCGCGAAATTACTCCTTTCGATAGATAAATTGGGATTTGTTTTTTTAAAGAACCCAATCTGTTTCTGATTGTCGACGTTAGTACTGGTTTATAGCTTTTAGTAAATGATAACTTGTTATCCTAAAACAATATTTAGAATGGCTAGTCGATGGCGACAATAATTTTCTTAAATTGGGCAACATTGGTGAGAAAGGGTGTGAAACCCGACATGCTCCGCAAGGCTCAATGGGTAGGTGTAAACCACTTGCACCGACCAGTGATTCGTAACTGGTTCAACAAAGGCCATGGTTTGTGCTATCCTGCCTGTGGGAAGCGCAAATAAAAGATCCCTTGCTGCCTGTCGTAAAAGAGTAGCCTATGTGGCGACAGCGGGTTTCCTCTAAAAAAATCTGTGTGGTCCTTAACCATATGGCATATGTCTGACGCCATATAACTGTAAATAAAATGTGTTGAGTGCATTGTTAAATAAAACACTTCTTCTTTCTTTCTTGAAACCCGACATAGTTCATTAAGATTAACCTCTAGCTTGGGAGTAGGGACCGCTGACACTTTTTAAATATGACAAGAATGATATTGATTGTTTGTTATACTGAAGAAATACCTTCAAAAGAATTTAAAAAAAAAAAAAAAAAAAAAATTCAATTGGCCCTGACCCCCGAAATAAAAAATTTGTAATCAGAGTACGTAACTGCGTTTTGCAAAAAAAAAAAAAAAAAAAAAGTTTGGCACACTCAAAATTTTAGGAATGTATTCATTATTTTCAAATAAAATACCTTCAATACCATTAATATAATCAGTATAATTGACTAATTGGTCATTATAATACTCATCCACCCCAAAAAAGAGTTTTTGTTGCATAAGCATATATCACACATGATGTGGAATGTAATAAAACTCATTTGTGCATTACAAATGAACATTACCATCATAGTCATGAGCTACATGTAGTTATCAGTAACTCCTCATTCGTTACCTGCATTATCACAGCATTCAATTGTACAGAGTAAAGAGCATCAATCGGCCATGGAAAAAGTGATTTTCAGGTCAATGGTCAATATGTAAGAGGACAAAATGTGTACCATTAATGTTGTATCTCTGTCAAAATGTCAATGTGTGTGTTATATGAGAGATAGAGAGAAGAAAGAAGTGAGACAGAGACAGTGGGGGGGGGGGGAGAGGAAAAGAAGGGCAGAGCAAGAGAGATAACAGATGTATGTGTTAGGTTTTGGAAAATTGAGTTTCTTCATAATTACAAAATTTGGAATAATTAGAGAATGCTTCATTGTTGGTTGTATGGCTTATTAGCTAGCCTGTCTTTGCTTTTTTAAATATAAGTTAGTGGCATTAAAAAACAAAATTACATCACCCATGCTGTGTTATTGAGACAGTTATATACACATTTAGTGCTGTCAAAGGTGTGCAAACAGTGGTTTAATTGGTGAAACGAAGTCGTAGAATACATGTAGTTAGGATTTAAAAAAAGTTTTTTTTACACATTAAGTATAATGTCAAAGTTGACATTTTTACCTGGGTACCACTTTAATAGACTACAACCAGTGCTCCACAACTGGTGTAACAAAGGCAGTGGTGTGTACTATCCTGTCTGTGGGATGGTGCATATAAAAGATCCCTTGCTGCTAATCAAAAAGAGTAGCCCATGAAGTGGAGACAGCGGGTTTCCTCTCACAATATCTGTGTGGTTCTTAACCATATGTCTGACGCCATATAACCATAAATAAAATGTGTTGAGTGCGTCTTTAAAAATAAAACATTTCCTTCCTTCCTTCCACTTTAATAGTTGATATTTTGACTTGACATTCTTTCCAGTGACATTTTGTCCTACATCCATTAATTATAAAGATGTGGTTATAGGGATTATTTTTATGTGATTCCCTAACAACAGATGTGTCAGGGCCACAATAAATGTATTCATAATAACAAATCATTGAAAATGTAAACAAATATCCGCCATCTTGGATTGTAGTAAACACACAAAATGGAAGATGTTGTTAACGGGCGATCACAGTTATACAATAAATCAAATCATCTAAATTTTGTCATGTACTGCAAGAGTAATAAATAAAATATAATTACCTCACAAAAATAAATACTTGCAATAACGACAACACCACCATTTTTTAATAATTAAATGCGGTATTGCTACTTTTTCACTTTGCCACTGAATAAAACGTAAAGTGGCAAGTAACATGAGTTCTATATTTGTTATAAAGTTTTATCAATGTATGTTATACCTGTTCCAATATTAAACAATA
>NC_054708.1:15839547-15929592 GCF_016097555.1 Gigantopelta aegis | reverse complement strand
TTTAAGCTCTATGTTCCTCTTTAGGTGAGATTATTACTATTAGTAACATTTTATTAACTTAAAAGTAATATAGGGATAGTGAATTTTTAATCATGGCTAGTAACAAAATCTGTAATATCTGTAATTGTCTGTCGAGTATTACATCAGAAGATACACTGTAATCTCTACCATAACATACTGTAATAATATGATTTAAAAAAACTTTACTAAAAAATATGTTTTATTAAGTTGTTGATATGATAATTGTAATGTTTTGTTACAAATTTTTACTTTCCTTTTAAATAAAGTGTTTTATAAGGTGTACCAAGAAATGTTTAATAACCATTTAGATATATTTTACTCTGATAATATATACTTGTTAAAATTTGACTTCGATCGTTTGGCCAAAACATGGTTGCGGTCTGTTTTCGTGGTGATCATATTGTCGATGATGTACTTTTTTTTTTTTTTATCGCCACTGTCACGGGGATTCTATAATACCCGTAACTGAATAAAACGCGATTGTCCAAATATCTCTCCTAACTGTATATCTATTAGATCTCTCTGTAACAGGCGGTATATACCCGCTTTGGCTCGTCTAGGTATGATCAGAGATAAGATCTTATATAAAGTATATATTATTATAGCACGTTTAGTTCACTAGAAAACACAACAAAAACACAATACACTTTGGAATCTGTATTAACCTACGCTGACAAATGTACTGCCGCAGTAGTTAATTAATAACAACAATAATAACAACCCAGAACTGATCACTTAATTAGTTAATCTCTAGGTGTCTAGTTTACACAATATTGTAATCACTTCACCGTGACACAACACCCACACGTGTTATAATTGAGAAACGCTTCTAGGAGAACTTAATTAATAAAGGAATTACCACTCTATTCCTAACTGGTTAATTTTTAATTAACCCTTACTACTCGTTCAGTAACGAGTGATAATTGAGAAACGCTTCTAGGGGAACTTAAGTAATAAAGGAATTACCACTATTCTTAACTGGTTAATTTTTAATTAACCCTTACTACTCGTTCAGTAACCTTGTAACACAGAATTAATACTGGTACCTATCACAATAAAGACAATAACCTACAGTTTACCTAGGTCTTCTAGGATGACTGGCTAAGTTTTATATTACCAAATACTTGTATAAATATAGAACAGTAAGTCTACGATTTTCTTCGTCAGATGACCGAAGACCCTGTCTAAAGAATATTGGTATAATACAGTATTAAAATATTAAAATATCAATCACATCAAGATTATACAACAGAGCAGAAATAATATAATTACCAAAGTCCCGTCTGAACTAATATAGATCGTTCAGTTGGACAACGACCGTTCCCCTCTGGAAGCTTTCCTTTTTGGTTCTCCCAGATATCTCTAAACCCTAGCTATTTATTATAAAATCAGAATATCGCCTGGGGGTACAAGGCGGTCCTCCCCCTATCATCTGATATTCCACCTCTCCCAGAGTCGGTATATTTCTCTCTGATCGTCAGTCTGGCTGTCGCCAATCCGCGAGCAATCCCCTGGCCATAAACAGCACTACCGGAGATATTACGTAATTACTAGCCACATGGCCTCCACACCTGCTCTGAGTGTGTATTAGAAAAGCTCGATGACCGTCGCGCAGTAGTATTACGTAACAAGTTGCCCATCTGGGCTAAGTGCAATTTGGAACTGCACACAGCCTTCTAAAACAATTAATATCGCCACAGGCGAAAACAAAAATTAAGAGCATGTTCCGTCACAGCCATAAACATGAAAGCACTTAACTAGGCGAAGTTTAGTGGTATACAGCTACTATTTCACCACAATTCTTTCCTACAGTGCGACTATTACTGATCTGTTTATATTTAAAAAATTTAGGTCGCCAGGGGTGGGGGTGGGGGCAGGGGCGACCGTATAAAATGTTTTAGTTGCCAAACAAAACAAATGGTAGCATATGCGACCAAATCGGTCAGAATATGGAGAATGTGAGAATGCATGGATTGGCCAAATTAAACTATAATAGCAACATCCCTCGAATTAAAAAAAAAAACGTTGTGGGTTGAGAAGCAGTCTCTGCTTTTCATATTTAAAATGTTGAACATGGTGAAGTGGGATCGGGGCAAGTTGACCAACCATTAGGCAAGCATTGGCGTAGCATGGGCGGGACCACTGGGGTGGTTGCCCCGGGTGCAAAATTCTGGACTGGTGGAAAGGACTCAGGGAATGCTAATGGTCCACTGGTTAGGGGGCGTAATACTTGCCTTGCTCCGGGCGCTGGCAAACCACGCTATGCCACTGTGGGCAAGTTTAATAAATAGTGTGGGGCAGGTTAATCAAACAATGAAGCGAGTTGGTTTTAGGTCAAGTTGACCTGCTCCCAATAGAGACCGCACCAGAAGACTGGTAGCGCCACTCACATCCATGACACCATTGCCGAATGCAAGGTTTAAAAAGCACATGTTACTTAAAATCAATAAAATATTTATTGTTTAATATTGGAACAGGTATAACATACATTGATAAAACTTTATAACAAATATAGAACTCATGTTACTTGCCACTTTACGTTTTATTCAGTGGCAAAATGAAAAAGTAGCAATACCGCATTTAATTATTAAAAAATAGTGGTGTTGTCGTTATTGCAAGTATTTATTTTTGTGAGGTAATTATATTTAATTTATTACTCTTGCTGTACATGACAAAATTTTGATGATTTGATTTATTGTATAACTGTGATCGCCCGTTAACAACATCTTCCTGTTTGTGTCTTTACTACAATCCAAGATGGCGGATATTTGTTTACATTTTCAATGATTTGTTATTATGAATACATTTATTGTGGCCCTGACACATCTGTTGTTAGGGAATCACATAAAAATAATCCCTATAACCACATCTTTATAATTAATGGATGTAGGACAAAATGTCACTGGAAAGAATGTCAAGTCAAAATATCAACTATCAAAGTGGAAGGAAGGAAGGAAATGTTTTATTTTTAAAGACGCACTCAACACATTTTATTTATGGTTATATGGCGTCAGACATATGGTTAAGAACCACACAGATATTGTGAGAGAAAACCCGCTGTCGCCACTTCATGGGCTACTCTTTTTGATTAGCATCAAGGGATCTTTTATATGCACCATCCCACAGACAGGATAGTACACACCATGGCCTTTGTTACACCAGTTGTGGTGCACTGGTTGTAATCTATTAAAGTGGTACCCAGGTCAAAATGTCAACTTTGACATTAAAAACTTTTTTAAAATCCTAACTACATGTATTCTACGACTTTTCGTTTCACCAATTAAACCAGTTTGCACACCTTTGACAATGACAGCAGTACTAAATGTGTATATAATTGTCTCAATAACACAGCATGGGTGATGTAATTTTGTTTTTTAATGCCACTAACTTATTTTAAAAAAATCAAAGACAGGCTAGCTAATAAGCCATACAACCAACAATGAAGCATTCTCCAATTATTCCAAATTTTTTAATTATGAAGAAACTCAATTTTCCAAAACCTAACACATATATCTGTTATCTCTCTTGCTCTGTCCTTCTTTTCCTCTCTTCCCCCCCCCCCCACACTGTCTCTGTCTCACTTCTTTCTTCTCTCTATCTCTCATATAACACAAGTTGACATTTTGACAGAGATACATTAATGGTACACATTTTGTCCTCTTACATATTGACCATTGACCTGTATATCACTTTTTCCATGGCCGACTGATGCTCTTTACTCTGTACAATTGAATGCTGTGATAATGCGGGTAACGAATGAGGAGTTACTGATTACTACATGTAGCTCATGACTATGATGGTAATGTTCATTTGTAATGCACAAATGAGTTTTATTACATTCCACATCATGTATGATACTAGTATATGCTTATGCAACAAAAATGGCCATTTTCTTATGATGAACTCTTTTTGGAGGTGGATGGGTATTATAATGACCAATTAGTCAATTATACTGATTATATTAATGGTATTGAAGGTATTTTATTTGAAAATAATGAATACATTCCTAAAATTTTGAGTGTGCCAAACTTTTTTAGTTTTTATTATTTTTTTTGCAAAACGCAGTTACCTACCCTGATTACAATTTTTTTATTTTGGGGGTCAAGGCCAATTCTTTTCTTTTAAAAAAAAATTCTTTTAAAGGTATTTCTTCAGTATAACAAACAATCAATATCATTCTTGTCATATTTAAAAAGTGTCCGCCGTCCCTACTCCCAAGCTAGAGGTTAATCTTAATGAACTATGTCGGGTTTCAGTTCATGAAGATAGTATTAACATGTTTCAGTCCGTTATTTATTATTTTGACATTTATTACGGGCCTTGGAGATCCAGTAAATGTCAATGTGTTAAAAAAAACCCACCCTAAAATAAACACACCTGACCGTAGACATTTACATTCCTTAACTACGCAATGTTAAATGCTAAGAAACAACACCTCGTGAAATATATTTTTTACATTTACCATCTCAAGTCTGAGGCCATGTTGTGTAGCTTACACTCCGACAGTTACACTGCCACAAGACAACTGTTTCTGGATGTCAAATCTACCTGGTATGTTTAACAGTTTTAACGCAAAATGGCCGTTTAAATGAGAAATATCAAACCGAAACTTAAAATATCCAGAAAAACTTCCCTGCTATGTTAGTGAAACGGCCGATACTACCAGAACCGCAGCTGAATACTTATATGAGGCCATGAACATAGTTTTCATTACGATAGTATAACTTGTGGATCGAACACTTCTATCGTACTATATATACGTGTATCTTCCCCGTCTCGTACGCTTATGACATTGTACATTTTTCGGAGCACAAACATACTGATGGTGAGCATCGGACTATAAATAAGTTGGAACGTTTACAGAGTTATAACATTGTTTGTTTTGTTTTAAATTTATTTATATATATATTTTTTAAATGTTAGTTTACATGGGAATGAGAAACTATTAACGTGCCCATATCCAGAAGGTTCAGGCACGCCCACCCTGGTTTACAGCTAGTCGTCCACGTGAAAACAGATTAATTTTAAGCTGGTTGTAACAGATTAATATGTAATTAACTTCAATCTATTACTGCCAAGTGTGGAATTGACGTCGATCTATTAATTACCATCGACGTCCCAAACTGCGTTCACCTAACGACAAAAACACGAATACAATATTTACCGAAATACAATTCTACATTTTTCATCTACGATACGTTAAATAAAATAGATTGCAATCAGTTGACGTAAAAAAATCAACAATGTGGACGTAAAATAAATCCATTCTAGTAAACAAAAGTGAAGCACTCTCCAGTAAACAGGAAAGAGTGCGACGTTTCTTAACTGCGTTCAGGCGCATGTGTTTGCAAAACGTATTGTACCGCGCATGTGCGGTTCATTATTTTCAATTTTTAAAGCCACTACATGAACAAATACATGTTTCTTATCTATGCACAATTGACGAATACTTTTTTTTTTCTTTAAAGGAAAAATTCATTTTGTCAAGCGCTCTGGGCCGGTCCGCGTTTTATCCATCGCAAACACTTGTCAATACTGATAAGCATTACGTTCATACCAGTGAATAATTTGTAAAATATAATTTCTTTAATGAATTGATTCTTAATTAACACAATTTGAACAATCAAAATTATTTACAGTTGTTATGAATGTATTACGAATACTATTCACTACAGAAGTATAACGCAGTTAGGAACGTTGACGATATACCCAAAACGTTTCTGGATTATTATATAAATTTTACTTTTTATAAATCCATGTAATACTATTATAATAGTGACCCCCTACTATAGGATGTGCCCCCACCCTTCACGATATAGTTCCTACGTCCCTGAATAACACCCATAATTATTACGCCTGACAACTGTGATTACACTGTGAAGATAGCCAAACATCAAAATTGTTATGAAGTCATAACCTTTCTTTGAAGAAAGTGAAGCAATATGTTTCTGTTATAAGCTTTCAGATGTCTTTTTTTTCTTTTCTTTATAAATGATAAACACAGTTTTACCATTTGGAGGCTATATCTACTAAATATGATGCATTACTGACCAAAACAATAGCTGATGCTATTCCATATTTTGAACTTGTGCATACTTTTTAAAATCTCTTTTTGGTGAAACTTACACATATATTAATTTTTTCATCATTTTTAATGAAGTGACAGACAGCAGCTGTGGTGGTACCCATGGCGGGTGCCATTGGTGGGGCAGGATATGCTCACCTTTCGGACATACCCGATATCATCACTGTTATGACAGTGATTCAAGAGTGAATACCATCACGGCTGTACTTATTCTAATGAGTCCTATCCGATGCTAGTTTTGATTTAGTAAACTAGTATGTAAGTGGCAGTCTTCTTTGACAGTGCAAGAGGAATGGAATCTCCAGTAAATGGTCTCCTTGAGAGTGACTGTCCTCCTTTAGACGAGGCACTAGATAGCGATTCATGAAATCAGCCACTATTTTGCCAAATGCCCATTCGCATTGTGCAGAGATACGGCTCCGACCATGAATTATGGTTTTGTCGTTCAGATTCCACATTATGGGCAGTCCAAATGTTGTCAATGCTATACCCTAATTAAATTCTGAAAATCATTTTACCCCTACTATTTCACCTCGGCAAAGGTTCTTCACATTTAACTGTACTGGTCACATTTTCATCGTAGGAAAAAAAGAAAGAAATGTTTTATTTAACGACGCACTCAACACATTTTATTTACGGTTATATGGCGTCAGACATATGGTTAAGGACCACACAGATTTTGAGAGGAAACCCGCTGTCGCCACTGCATGGGCTACTCTTCCGATTAGCAGCAAGGGATCTTTTATTTGCGCTTCCCACAGGCAGGATAGCACAAACCATGGCCTTTGTTGAACCAGTTATGGATCACTGGTCAGTGCAAGTGGTTTACACCTACCCATTGAGCCTTGCGGAGCACTCACTCAGGGTTTGGAGTCGGTATCAGGATTAAAAATCCCATGCCTCGACTGGGATCCGAACCCAGTACCTACCAGCCTGTAGACCGATGGCCTGCCACGACGCCACCGAGGCCGGTTTTTCATCGTAGGAGTCACAAATATCGTTCATATGATATTCTATCATGACTTTGGAAAATACTCGATTCCGATTGGCCAGTTACCTTAAATCCTAGGTGATTAATCATAGTGAACCACCTAATATTTAATTAGACCGCTTTACTCGTGTATGAATACAAAACGGTAAATACAAACATGTCAACCGAACAAAGGGGCACCTTTGACATCCGTACGCTTCAGGAAGTTTTTGATATAAATCCAGACTGGTTTGAAGAAAAATGTATGTACAAATGCCAAAAGAAGAAAAGAATGAAAGTAAGTACACAAACTGCAGTTTTAACAAGACGAAATGGAAAAATAGCTATATAATACTGTAACCTGCTTATAGCAATTAGCAGACGGTCGAATTTTGTTACAAAATGAAAAAAACAATGACAGAATATCATGCGTATCGGCTTCAGTTTCCAAGCCTTTGAATATCTCACAAAATATAAGGGCTGGGAGGTCTGGAATTTTTTTTTTCAAATTGAGGACAGTAATGAGATAAATAATTATTTTCAAAATTAAGACTGCATTAAATGTTGTAGATTGGTCGACTTTTGGGAGGGGTGTGGGGGTGATTTATTAAATTTCAAACAAACGTGTTATTTATTCTTGTTTATGGAATTTCCGCTACATCTATTAATAAAATAGACAAGATTAAATATTTGTTCCAAGTTCTATTATCGTATTTATTTATTTATTATGTTTTATGAAATTTAGCCTGGTACAAATATTAGAACGATCAGAAACACGTTTAATATATAACCACTAATATTTTATGCAGAAAAAATATATTTGATATGTAATTACAATCGTTAAAAAGTCTCTCTTAGTCAATAACATCTTAAAACTTACAGCACTCAGGAATGTCCCTTTAATGTTCCCATTCAGAGCATGTAAAAACGCACCGATTGTTTTGATCGCGAAGCACATGACGTTGCACGTGCTAAGGGTGTGATTTGAAATTAAACACCTAGTTTGTGTGTACACTGTGGCAATATTCTTTCTTATTTTTTTTACTAGAACACTAAATCATAACCTTGCTGTCAGATTCTTTACAACATTGTGTAACTTTTTAACAATG
The DNA here is from genome assembly GCF_016097555.1 of Gigantopelta aegis. Taxonomy (NCBI): domain Eukaryota; kingdom Metazoa; phylum Mollusca; class Gastropoda; order Neomphalida; family Peltospiridae; genus Gigantopelta; species Gigantopelta aegis. The sequence continues at coordinate 15,921,407 of NC_054708.1, read as the reverse complement.
CGACGTCTACGATGTCAGGAATGTCTCAGGGCTGTAGGCATGCTCCAATTAGTTGGCACCACTCAGCGAATTGTGGTGTCTGGTCAGACTATTCGTAACAGACTGCATAGATGTAACATCCACGCATGTCGACCCTACATTACCCAATATTTGACTGCGAGACACATTGCTGCAATATGTCAACATTGGGCCAACAGGCGTTGGGCTCAGGTAAAGTTTCGTCATGACCGATTTGGAGGAGGGTCCGATATCATATGGTGTGTTGTGGCATCACCATGACTGCCAGAACCCAGCTGCATATTGTTCATGGTAGGGTCACTGGGCAGTACTACCGTGATAATATCCTTGCACTGATCGTTGTGCCCTTCGCATATAAGGCTGGACGCCATTTTGGTTTTCAGGACGACAACGCCCGTCTCACCGGAGTCTACTGGCCACTGCATATCTGCAGCAACAGAACACCACCGCACTACCGTGGTCAGTCCTAAACCCAGACTTTTCACCCATTGATCACGTGCAATATTATCAGACAACGTCTCCGAGAATGTCAACGTCAACCAACCATTTTGGCTGAATTGGGCGCCGCTGTTCAAGAGGAATGGGACAGGATGCCCCAAAACGTTATTGGACGTTTAATCAGGAACATGCCGGGTCGAATTCTTGCGTGCTTGGCGAATCACGGGGTTTTTACCCGTTACTAGTGCAATTACTGAAATATTGCCTATCTGCGTCTCCTCTGGACCTACATCACTATCCTGGCTATAATCTTTAATGCCAATCCCTTGTCACATGAGTGCTTGTGTTTTACCATTAATTAATATTGCAATAAAAAGTAATACATCTATGTTATATTGTGTTACATCCTCTACTTATTTTGAACTTCATATAGTAGAATGTTATCTTGATCAAATGGATTTAAAAAAACACCAAAACATGGTTTGGCTTGACCTTCTTTTAAAGGTTTAACTAGTATGTTGACAGAAATATCAAGTTTATTTAATTATAAAAATAACAAATTTGGTATCGAAATAAGCAGTGTACATAGTTACCGTATCTTATGAGTTACGATACATTTCCATTATCGACACTTCAGAAATGCGCCGATATCTTATTCATTCATATCACTTTCTTCTAGTACCAATACGTGTGTGAGTTGTTTATAATTATTTAAACAAGACACAACTAATTTCAAAATTTAAGATCTGATGTGCTTGTAAAAATAAAACAAAATTGTGGAGAATGAAGTACCATTCTCAACTTTCTTGACATGTGATAAACTCCTGAAAAAATGAATTATTGTTCTCGACTTCAGTGTTCTACGTTGCGACCAAGATGTTGGCGTGGCGACTGATTGAATTTATTATGGTCGCCGTCTGGCAACCGAGTCTAAGTATTTGACATGTGCGTTCAGTCGTAACAGCGAAAACCAATGCATTTTTATTTTCTGGATTGTTATATTTCGCTTTTGATAAATCCATGTAATACTATTATTATAGTGACCCCCTACTATAGGATGTGCCCCCACCCTTCTCGATATAGTTCCTACGTCCCTGAATAACACCAATGATTATTACACCTGACAACTGTGATTACACTGTGAAGGTGGCCAAACATCAAAATTGTTATGAAGTCATAACCTTTCTTTGAAGAAAGTGAAGCAATATGTTTCTGTTATAAGCTTTCAGATGTCTTTTTTTTGTCTTTTTCTCTTTATAAATGATAAACACAGTTTTACCATTTGGGGGCTGTATCTACTAAATATAATGCTTTACTGACCAAAATAATAGCTGATGCTATTCCAGATTTTGAACTTGTGCATACTTTTTAAAATCTCTTTTTGGTGAAACTTGCACATATATTAATTTTTTCATCATTTTTAATGAAGTGGCAGACAGCAGCTGTGGTGGTACTCATGACGGGTGCCATCGGTGGGGCAGGATATGCTCACCTTTCGGAAATACCGACAGTGATTCAAGAGTGAATACCATCACGGCTGTACTTATTCTAATGAGCCCTATCCGATGCTAGTTTTGATTTAGTAAACTAGTCTGGAAGTGGCAGTCTTCTTTGACAGTGTAAGAGGAATGGAATCTCCAGTAAATGGTCTCCTTGAGAGTGACTGTCTTCCTATAGACGAGGCACTAGATAGCGATGCATGAAATCAGCCACTATTTTGCCAAATACCCATTCACATTGTGCAGAGATACGGCTCCGACCATGAATTACACCTTGTAGTTGGCACGTGCTGGTTGAACTCCCTGAGGTGGTCCAGGATATATCCCGGCGAGAAAACCCTCTCATGAATCTGATAAACTGACCTCCAAAAACAAGTTCCTGTCCAAAACAAGTCCTTGTTGGCGTCAGAATACCTCATGCAGGATGAATTACCGTGACAGTGCCATTTTAGCGTATCTTTAAATAATACATAGGAAATGTTTTCTTTTGGGGTTTTTGTGGAACAAAAGCCATTTTGAACACTGCTTCTGAAGAATGACATTGTGTCTGTTATATCATCAGTATACGTGTCTGCGTCAAGGGACGGTTCATCTAACACTTGAAATGTATGATTATCATTACTGTCATTTACACTCTGAGATGCGAATGACAACGTCTTCCTAAATCGCTTTTCTCCTTTCTTTTGTGATGATCTCTGCTGTGGTGGTGTTGGAAGTTCCTTGTTGGATGTAGGATTTACATCTGTAGGTGTTGATATGGAAGATGCTTTCTTAAATGGATTGAGGAAACATTTATTTGTGCAATTTGTAAAGTCTGAGGTACGACGATTAGGAAAGATTTCCGCCCGGATATCGTCAAACGTATACGCTTGATTCGTCGCCTGTGCCGCCATAGCTCGGCAAAGCACAAACGACAGCCTGTTGTCAGTTTCAGTTAAGACGTGCGTTTGCCGATTTCAAATTGTAGGGTTCGTCTCAAAAAATAAAAGAGAAATCTTGCGCTGTACGAAGAACGTTCGGTTGAGGATATGGTACTAGAGTCTTTAGTTAAAACCGGTTTGATCTTGACAACGTATTATCGACAGTCGTACCTTCCTATTTCAGAATTGATATTTTATAAAGTGTTAGTAGAACTTTCAAAGTTTAGTTTGTATACTAGTAACACATTAATCATGTATATATTTTAAAAATAAAATATACTAAATTAGCCAATGAACATTTTCACTTCTTAATTTTACGTGTTAAAATCGACAAATTCAAATAAATATTAATTCGTTTGGAAAGGGTGGGGGGGGGGGGGTGTTTAACGACATCAAAGATGAAGCATATTGATTTAATAATCATCCGACCCCATACAACCGTAAATAAAATGTGTTGAGTGCGTCGTTAAATAAAACATATCCTATCCTTCCTTCCATCTGCTGTTGGATGTCTAACATTTGGTAATTTTAACATATAATCTTAGAGAGGAATCGGGTGCATGTGCAGGGGGAGGGTATAGGAGGTCGAAACCCTTACTTGCCCAAGCTTAAACAAAATTGAAATGTATTTTTTTTTTTGGGGGGGGGGGGGAGAGCATGACCCCATATAAACTTCGCTCAACACAGTCTATAACCCCAACCCCGCTGAAATCCCTGCACACGCGCCTTGGAAACCCGCTACATTTTTTTTTTTAGCAAGGGATCGTTTATATGTACCATTCCACAGACAGGATATCACATACCATGGTCTTTTTGTATACCCGCCGATGGGGATCGATCCTAGACTGACCGCGCATTTAAAAAAAAACAAGTAATGAATAAAAATAACATATAGTCTTGAAAAATGTTACGTAAATCGAACACAGTACCCTCTTCCTCTACCCCTAGAGCGTTACGTAATTAGTAACACCCCCTTACATGTAACGCGTATGCCAACAGCTGGTCACTGTCAAAATGTCAAGGCAAATCCCCCACTCACCGACCCCTGGAAAGGCGTTGTACCATATCTATATGGATATAAATATGTTTTGGAGATATGAGACGACCCCTCAATCAAGACAGTTAAATTTGTTCAAAAATTGCGAAATCTCACGTGATCTCTTGTTGGGGAATTCTATACTTGTGATAAGCCAATGAAAACCGAGATCGGTACGAGCCCGTCAAAAGTTTCCCACTTACAAAATACTGGCTTTGTTTTTGACCTGGATAAGCCAGCGTAGTGAAACCAATGCGGAGTGCGGCGTCATATATGAACCAAACGTGTTTTACATGCTTAAGTAATAAAAATATTCCAGGGAATGTAGTTTTAAAATAATTTGTATATATTATTATACATAAATGTTTTGTTGAACAACATACATGTACAGTTTTGATAAAACACTGAACAGTTTTTTTTCCGGAAAGTTCTGGCTGTAAGCTGTATTACTAAATGTTTCATTCAACGAAAATAGTGACGTAGTTAACAATATTTATGACTGATGTATCCTACAGTTTTTACGTACGTGCGGGAAACTTTGCTCCACAACAGCCAATTTAATTTTAAGTGATCTTAGAAATGTAGAAATACTAATAAATAGGTTGCTATTGGAATAAGTGTGTATAAATACTGATATGCTTTAGAATGCTTATGCTCACCATCGATACGCTTATTATAATTCTGCTATTTTATTTTCAAATTGACCAATATTTGCACAATTTCCGCATAAACATTTAAACATAGAACATTTTTGTTATTTCCAAAACAGTTTTCCTTTTATTTTTATATCAAGCCAAACTAAAAGTACTGACAAAAACATATAAGTGTTTTGCTGGAACGGGGTTAATTGGATAGTGACTTCCGAAGGGACGTATAATGGTGGAAGAGTAGAGATTTAGAAACGCCGTTTCAAACGCGTTATTTTTGTTCATCAGACATCGGTTGTAACTTTACATGATGTTACAACAGGCGCTCATGTCGTCTGTAACTATAAATACCCATGTGAAACGAGGAATAAAACTGGTGCTCGCACAGTATTCATATGTGATATGATTGTGTACGGCAAATGTCTGAAATCTAAATACCTGTACCAAAAAACAACTACAAATTGTATTGCAAATAAAGGGAGATAACTCTTGCAGCCTTGTGAAAATAACAGTTGTTCCCCTTATAACATCAAGAGTACCAGTAAGGTACATGATACGTCGGTCAAGAGTTTGATGGAAAAAATATGTTACGGGTATGATTCAATTCTAATTATGTGAATTTTTTTGGACCAACCACTGATGATACTCTATCCACTGGAGAAGGTGCTGTCTGATTAATGAAGTTATTGTTCTTTATTAGAAAGGGAAATTTTGTTTAGCATTGGTACACTGGTGACACATTTATATTGGCAGAGAAATAGTTTGACAATACAGATCGCAGCCAAGAAATTAGCATATGTATTGTCGGTGCTGAATTGCATAGTAGAAGAGTAATTCTATCTTATGGACAGAACAAGTGAGCAGCAAATTCTGGACAAATTGTGATTTCATTAGTATTAATATTAGCAATGCAGGTGAAAAAATATAATAAATTTGTTTAACTACTAAATCTTCAAAGGCTAAACAAGATTTTCCTATGTTGTTCAGAATATAAACGAATTATTTGATTTATTTGTATTACAGTGACCTAGTAATAGTACGCGACACACCGCCATCCCAAGTTGTTCCTACATGTGAGGTTTGATGGTCCTATATGCATCTGTATGCAAGATATGGTCTGGACAAGAAAAGAAAAAGTTAACAGACAGACATACGGACGGACAGACAGACAGATGGACAACACCATACCACAATATGACCCATCATAGATGGGCGTATAAAAATGGAGACTATTTTACCGTTAATCGACTGTCAGGTTGCACCACGGCTAGATAAGGAATGATCTCAGTACAATCCATCAACCATTTGACAGGTGCTTACATCCACTGAAGCTTCAAGCAAGTCTATCTTTTTTCATCATTACATAATAAACATGATGAACTACTGGCACCTTTGTCATTATAGGTTGATGTATCAACCACGTCCATAATATATACCTATAAGTGTATAAACAATGAATCGGTGAATCAATCAACCAGTTGACAGGAGCTTATATCCACTGAAGCTTCAAGCAAGTCTATCTTTTTTCATCATTACATAATAAACATGTCTTGGCACCTTTGTCATTTAGGCTCCATACCTATTTTATAGGAGGTTGCAGGCTGTATGTGTCTTGGGCACTTAGGCATACAGGCTCCAATTTTTATAGGAGGGCAGGCTGATTTGTTTTCTTTTTTTAAACATTTTATTGTCCCCAGCTCATTTTGACGATACCAGGGTTGGGGTGCCCCAATTCATCGTCTCACAGAAGATGAATTAAATTATACACACTAAATACCAGGAGTACATACACATTGTGGCAGTATGTTGATTATAGTAATAGTAATACTTGTACAAATAATGTAGATGATGATATATTTAATATTAATGCATATGTACATATAAATAGTAATATTAATAACACATTTTAAATGGCTAGTTAATAGAAATATATTTAAATAGGCTGGTTGATGTAATGTGGACATAAAATAAATATATAAGTTTAGAAAGGACTGTTAGAAACAATTATCAAGCGAGTGCTCGACGTGAATTTTGACATTATTACTTATCTCTATAATTACTACTATAGCTTTTCTTTTTATTTTCTTCCATCAAATTACTTTCTTGACTGAAGAGTCATTTCCGTGGTGCCCAGATTGTATTATACTCTTCATATCTATAGTTTTTAAAAATAATATATTTTTCTATTTCGTATTTATTTTGCAAAATGTTTTGAGCAGCTATTATATTTATTTCATTTTTTTTCCATTTTTGTCTTGTATATATAATATTTAATATTTATTAACAGCCAGACTGAGTTTTGCCCAAATCAAATTAAAATTGCTAAATCTAAATAACATCTATTGAATATGAATAATTGATATTAGCGTAATACTGCCAAACAGCTAATATATGGTTGCAAATGAATCACTAAGGGTTACAACTACTATTGTGGGTAGAATGATAGACATACATGATATTGTTGCTATAGGCCTATATAATACTGATCACTTGTGACACCGATAGATTGAAAGTTAACCAACATGCATAACACACATTAGCCCCGAGGGATGGGGAGGGGGCTGTCCCCCCCCCATGAGAAAAAATATGTTTTCTTGCCCTACTCTACATAAAGGTAAACTATGACCTGCCCCCACCCTCCCACACACATACACCTCCAGATATCAGTACTATGGGCCTGTGCATACAGAAGCCAAATATAGAGCCCTACTATGAAACAACACATTTCCTGTTCTCATTGTAGAAGATGTTCAGTTATGATGAATGTCCGACCGCTGATGAAAATGTTGCAGTTGTCTCTTTATTTTATTTTAGACGTCTTTATTTTATTTTAGACCACCCCATCTAAAATTGCGTCAAATTATTTATTAATTAGTTATAGATTAAGTGTATTTCTGTTTAAGGATGCAGTCAAAATTTATTAACCTCTCTATACCATTAGTTTATTATTTTTTTGTTGTAATTTTCAAAATTTCCAAATTGTCCCTATATTTAGGTATTTCCTGTCCCGAGTCAGATCCCTGATCTTATCAGAAGCTTGACTCGAGATAAGCGTGTTCGAAACCATAAAGGTATATGAACACATTAAAATACTAGCCATGCCAAGTCAAGCAGTTGTGTCGGAAGTCTGATGGCAGCAAAGATCCTTGGGTAATCGACATCTCTGTGGACCACAGGAAGGTTGTCCAATTTAAAGTGAAGAACAGGAGCTGAGTTGACTGTAGGTGGTAATTAGGGCCTCCACGAGTCCACGATATTGGACTCGAGTAATCGAGGGTCAAACTTGACCCGGACAAAAGTACCCGACACTTACACTAGATGTTCAGTTCAGTTCAACTTTATTTTCATGCTTATATCCAATTACGGTTCAAGCACACTGTACTGAGCACACACGTCAGCTATCTGGGCTGTCTGTCCAGGACAGGGTTAGTTTTTCAGTTGTTGGTGGCAAGTGAGAGAAAAGAGGGTGTAGTGGTCTTACACCTACCTGTTGAGTCGTGGGAGCCGATACCTACCCTGTACCTACCAGCTTTACGTCCGATGGCTTAACCACGATGCCACTGAGGCCGGTACACTAGATAATAATGAGACTAAGGAATAAAGACAAAATAGCATTATGCATCTTAATTCCAGTGCATAACATGTATGCCAAATCATGCCATTATTATGCATTTCCCTTGCGTGTGCTGTAACCTGACCGTGGTGCAGGGGTGTAACATTCTCTTTGAGAATAGCCAATACAGCACAAAATTGAAGTTTTTAGTAAAATTCAGTATCCGTAAAATTCTGTGATATTTGTGTTTTTGCACAGTTCTTTACAGTTTTTGTTTAAGTCTTGAATTTTTATATTGATGTTGTTCATCACTTTATTTATTTTCATTACCATTGTATGACACCCAATAGCCGATGTATTATTTGTGCTGGGGTGTCGTTAAACATCCATTCAATTCAATTATTATGTATTTCACATATTTAACTTTTGTCCCCCCCCCCCCAGCCATGTCTCATAGCCTTATAATGTAACTGTCGGCAAGCATATCGCAAAATGAAGTACATAAATATAATTAAATGAGAGTGCTCTTCCTTGCATGGGTACTAGAGTCCTGTGAACGGCCTAGAGTCCTGTGAACGGCCTAGAGTCCTGTGAACGGCCTTGAGTCCTGTGAACGGCCTTGAGTCTTGCTAGACTCGGCCTGTATATTCGAGTACTTGTTGGTCATTTCTCCAGTGATAGGAGGGCGGGATGTAGCCCAGTGGTAAAGTGTTTGCTTGATGTGTGGTCGGTTTGGGATCAATCCTCATCAATTGGCCCATTGGGCTATTTCTCACTGCAGCCATTGCACCACGACTGGTATATCAAAGGCCGTGGTATGTGTTATCCTGTCTGTGGGATGGTGCATATAAAAGATCCCTTGCTACTAATCGAAAAGAGTAGCCCATGAAGTTTCCTCTCTCTATCCGTGTGGTCCTTAACCATATGTCCGATGCCATGTTACCGTAATTAAAATGTGTTGAGTGCGTCATTCAATAAAACATTTCTTATTCCTATTTTCCAATGATAGATTATAGTCGAAAACTGATCCGTTGGACTCTACCGATACGATGATCGATTATAAAAATCCATAGTAGATTGTCGCAGTAAAATGTGAATTGTAATTGTCCGTAGTTTGAATGATGAAAATGGATAGTGAATAGGTATTAAATGTAAAATTGACAATAGGTAGGGTCTAATAATGTACATGTATTAAAAAAAGCCCTTGTCAGGTCAGTAGCTAAGCATAGTCTGAAGAACATGTTTGTCCCTCCTTCCACAAAGTCTTTGATCCAAGATGTCTGAGCCAAGTTAAATGTTAACATCTTGCCATATTTTTTTGTGTCAACATAGAATCTAATCATATGCATCATACCCCCCCACCCCCACCCCCCAACCGGCCTCGGTGGGGTCGTGGTTAGGCCATCGGTCTACAGGCTGGTAGGTACTGGGTTCGGATCCCAGTCGAGGCATGGGATTTTTAATCCAGATACTGAATCCAAACCCTGAGTGAGTGCTCTGCGAGGCTCAGTGGGTAGGTGTAAACCACTTGCACCAACCAGTGATCCATAACTGGTTCAACAAAGGCCATGGTTTGTGCTATCCTACCTGTGGGAAGCGCAAATAAAAGATCCCTTGCTGCCTGTCATAAAAGAGTAGCCTATGTGGTGACAGTGGGTTTCCTCTAAAAAAACCCTGTCAGAATGACCATATGTTTGACGTCCAATAGCCGATGATAAGATAAAAAAATCAATGTGCTCTAGTGGCGTCGTTAAATAAAACAAACTTTACATACCCCCAAAAACCCTAGCCAGGTCAGTTGCTAATCTGATGAACATGTCTGTCCCTCAATCCTTCCACAAAGGGTGTCTAAGCTAGATGCTATACCATCCTGCCAAACCCCTCCCCCAACAAAAAAACAAAATCCCCCAACAAAAATGTAAATGAGTTAAATCCAGTCCCTCTGATGGTATGTACTGTCCTGTCTATGGGAAATTATGTGCTGCATTTTTAGCAGGAATAACCTATGTAGCATCATTGGGTTTTTACTAATTCTCTCAACTATAGTGTAGAAATAACCATGTATGTTAAAACCAGCCATCTGTAGTTTAAAATTTATAATAAAAATAAATACAAAGAAACAAATTTGAAGATTAAATTTTTTATTTAATACATTAAAACTACAAAAGCATATTTACCAAATAATCTATTAATCACTTCATATCCATGAATACAGATAACAAGCACAACAACAAAAAAAGACTTCAATAATCTGAACAGAATGAGGTTTTTGTTTTTAAAACAAATAGAAAAGAAAAGAAGAAAAAAAAGAGTTGGGATCAACAAATTTTCACAGCACTGTACAGTTATTTTCCTTGAATGACAAGCTAGCTTTATTAATATTTAATAATTCAAGCAAAAAGAAAAGCATAAATTTTATAAATACATTTAACATAAAAGTTTCACAAAATATTGAATAATTACAGGTTGTCAGACTGATGAATTCGATGTTTTCAAGGCCAAACAAGTGACTACTTGTATGTAGTTTATTTAAGTTTTAATTCTGCCATTTGAACTGTTTATCTTTGTTGTACAATTTGTTTCCATCTGTAATATATACTCCTTTATCATCCATTAAAGGCTTTTGTAGGAGATATCATTGGAACTATAATTTGCGATATCTTCGGCGATGTTCTCCTAGGAAATATCGCTTCTTATAATCTTGATTGGTCAAATTTTAATAACAAGACACCCGTGGAGTATCCTCTATATAGACAGACGGTATTTTCTTACGTCACTGTGTACATTTTAGCGCTAAACCTATCATTAGCGATGTCACGCCACTGTCGTTCTGTTAGTTAACGAGTCTACCGCTGCCAAATATAGCAACCCACATTACTGACATTATTTAGAATTGTCACAAATGAAAAGAATGATAATGGATGATAAAAAGAATACCCGCCTCATGTCTTGTGATATCATAATTTATAAGCATGAGTTGATAGAAGTATGAAATCCGAGGATTGCTAATAAATTATATCACAAGACATTTGGGGAGTTTCCTCTACCGGTATATATTACTGACTGGAGAAATTGTTCAATTGACCTTTTATGAAATATGTGATTAAGTATATATTACTGTAAATCTTTGAAACCAATCACTACATGAAATCCCTAAAATTTTCAGCAAGTTCATGTCATCACTGTTTGTTGTTATAGTTACAGAATTACCCTCAATCTGTTCAGCTATATATTCCATAGTTTTGGTACAAACAATACACATAAAAACAAATACATCTATGAATGGCAGATCCATGAACAAGTTTGGAATGGGAAACCCAAATTCATAATCAACACCAATGTGGTGGGACTCCTTTCTATAGTTTAAAGGACGTTTCAAGTCAGGATGGTGAAATAGTTCGACCTGAAATGACATTTCTCAAATTTTCATAGCACTTGACCTCCTGCCTAAACCTACAGAATCCTAAGCTCCAGCCTGGATCTAAAGCTTTCCAACCTTCTGCTTGCATCTAAAGTTTCCCAACCTCCTGCCTGGATCTCAACCTCCCCAATCACTACCAGGAATGGAGGATTCACAAGCTACAGCTTGGATCTAAAGCTTCCCAACCCCCTGCCTGGATCTCAACCTCCCCAACCACTGCCAGGAATGAAGGATTCATAAGCTACAGTTTGGATCTAAAGTTTCCCAACCTCCTGCCTGGATCTCAACCTCCCCAACCACTGCCAGGAATGGAGGATTCACAAGCTACAGCTTGGATCTAAAGCTTCCCAACCTCCTGCCTGGATCTCAACCTCCCCAACCACTGCCAGGAATGAAGGATTCGTAAGCTACAGCTTGGATCTAAAACTTTTTCAACTTCTTGCCTGGACCCAAGTTTCCCAACCTCCTGCCTTGATCTAAAGTTTTCCAACCTCCTGCCTTGATCTAAAGTTTTCCAAATTCCTGCCTTGATCTAAAGTTTTCCAAATTCCTGCCTTGATCTGAAGTTTCCCAACCTCCTGCCTTGATCTAAAGTTTTCCAAATTCCTGCCTTGATCTAAAGTTTCCCAACCTCCTGCCTTGATCTAAAGTTTTCCAAATTCCTGCCTTGATCTCAAGTTTTCCAAATTCCTGCCTTGATCTAAAGTTTCCCAACCTCCTGCCTTGATCTCAAGTTTCCCAACCTCTTGCCTTGATCTCAAGTTTCCCAACCTCCTGCCTTGATCTAAAGTTTCCCAACCTCTTGTCTTGATCTAACGTTTCCCAACCCCTGCCTGGACCTAAGTTTCCCAACCTCCTGCCTTGATCTCAAGTTTCCCAACCTCCTGCCTTGATCTAAAGTTTTCCAAATTCCTGCCTTGATCTAAAGTTTCCCAACCTCTTGCCTTGATCTAAAGTTTCCCAACCTCCTGCCTTGATCTAAAAGTTTCCCAACCTCCTGCCTGGACCTTAGTTTCCCAACCTCCTGCCTTGATCTAAAGTTTTCCAAATTCCTGCCTTGATCTCAAGTTTTCCAAATTCCTGCCTTGATCTAAAGTTTCCCAACCTCCTGCCTTGATCTCAAGTTTCCCAACCTCTTTCCTTGATCTCAAGTTTCCCAACCTCCTGCCTTGATCTAAAGTTTTCCAACCTCCTGCCTTGATCTAAAGTTTCCCAACCTCTTGTCTTGATCTAACGTTTCCCAACCTCCTGCCTGGACCTAAGTTTCCCAACCTCCTGCCTTGATCTAAAGTTTTCCAAATTCCTGCCTTGATCTAAAGTTTCCCAACCTCTTGCCTTGATCTAAAGTTTCCCAACCTCCTGCCTTGATCTAAAAGTTTCCCAACCTCCTGCCTGGACCTTAGTTTCCCAACCTCCTGCCTTGATCTAAAGTTTTCCAAATTCCTGCCTTGATCTAAAGTTTCCCAACCTCCTGCCTTGATCTCAAGTTTCCCAACCTCTTGCCTTGATCTAAAGTTTCCCAACCGCCTGCCTTGATCTAAAGTTTCCCAACCTCCTGCCTTGATTTCAAGTTTCCCAACCTCCTGCCTTGATCTAAAGTTTTCCAAATTCCTGCCTTGATCTAAAGTTTCCCAACCTCCTGCCTTGATCTAAAGTTTCCCAACCTCCTGCCTGGACCTAAGTTTCCCAACCTCCTGCCTTGATCTCAAGTTTCCCAACCTCCTGCCTTGATCTGAAGTTTTCCAACCTCCTGCCTTGATCTCAAGTTTTCCAACCTCCTGCCTTGATCTCAAGTTTCCCAACCTCCTGCCTTGATCTAAAGTTTCCCAACCTGCTGTCGGGAACTGAGGATCCCTAAGCTCCTGCCTGGATCTACCATTGTAATCTGTTAATTATCTACAACTTCAATGTAAATATACTTATATATACGTATTACAATACACATGTATATACTATACTATAAGCCATTCTTTCATCACACTGTTTTAGCTAGTACATAGTTATTTACATTTTTTAAAAGGGGCTATCTCAAAGTTTTTTTACTGGAGTCCTTCTCTTAAAGATTTTTTTGTTTATTTATTTTAATTTTTAAAAATGATTATACCTCAACAACATGTATATGCCCAAACAAAATTACAAACAAATTTCATTTTCTATAGTACAAGCAAATTTGAGGTAACCCCTTATATATTGCAAGAAAACCTTCATTTATGAAATAAAAACAAAATATTTTGCCTATAAAAGCTAATTTACTGCCTATATTTACATATCATATTAAATTTACTACCATAACATGATTTCATTTTTCAATTTGTTTTTAAAGAAACATAATTAATGCTAGCAGGAAAATAACTTTTTTTCATTGTCAGTAAGAATTTATTTTTATGCATGAAGAGAAATATATTAATCATTAACATTCAAGATTGATGCGAGTTTTAGAAATAATACAATGCCTATAATAGTTAAACACTTTTGAAACATTTATTCTTTATAAACACAATGACACTTACAGGTAGTACTAAATCAAATAACTTTTGGCTGGGTCAAAGTTCGAGAAGTGAACACCACAAGTCCTGTGATTGGTTATAAATGCGAGTGTGTTGGTTGTAAAAAGAAATATTTTCTTTATCTCAGAAATAAGCAGCTCAATGACCCCCAAATTTTTCTGATTCACTTTAAGGGTGAGGGGTGATAGCATTTATATCCGTGGCGTTTATGTCGATTGATACGCTGCAGTTTAGCCACATGTTACTATTGTCGTCTATGGGATTTGATTTGGTAGTATACACCCTACAGGTTTTATACATATATATCATTGGCAAAATGAACTATAATAGAATCGGGTTGGATCTAACACCACTGGTGCACTGTAATGTGCTCAACCCGTAGGCTAGGTGGAATCAAGATTCGCCCAATTTCTGGAGTGTCCATGACTGAATAATTATATACATGTATTTGAACTCATTGCTTTGAATCGATTGCATGAAGTATATTATTTCAAATGATTGTTGTTTTATAATTTTATTTTAGTATTAAATAAAATAAAATAAAATAGAAATATAATTACCTTTGCTGCATACTCCGAAACGTAAACTGTTTTGTGTTAATCTAAGCATGAATTATGACTAGATCTCATTTTAATTTTACCAAATAGCTATATTTTTCAAGTCACAATTGTTGCCATATATTGTCTAACCATTATATAAGATACATTCATGTCTGTTATTGATACTTGAAACAACACCAGGTGTTGTCAACAGGCTTGCTAAAACAAAAATGTAATCTGAACGACAAAGCAGTAATACGTGATCAGGGCCGTATCTCTGCACAATGGGTATCTGGCAAAATAGTGGTTGATTCAATTAATAGCTATATAATGCCTCATCAATAGAAGGACAGCCATTCCCAAGGAGATCCTTTACTGGAGTCTGCCATTCCCAGACTAGTTTACTGAATCAAAACTAGCACCAGACGGCTCATTGGAAAGAGTACAATTATTGCCATCTGCTTTTTAATCAGTTGTTTGATGGTATGGCCCAAAGGCAATGATGTGATTGAGTGACTGGTCAGTATTCTATTTGGTAGATCATTCAAAAGAAAGTTAGCAGTTAAACTATATTGTATTAATAAAGAAACAAAACTTTGATGTAGTAACATACTAGTTGTAAGATATAGAAGATTCTTTACGAGTGTTTTTTTAATATGGAAAAACTGAGTCTATGTTATTGAGTATTTGTTCAGGCTTTGCGGAGACAAAAAAACCTATTAACTAGACGAGGTTGATATTTTACATATTAAAATAACACAAGTAGTGTATCCTATTTATCCTATGACATTTCTAAAATAACATTTGAATTCGATATTTAGTAAATTTACCAAAGTTCTGCAGTGGTATCACCGGTAATGTGATGTCATCATGATTAGCACAAATGTAGTTTGACGTCACACACTTCAACTAAATCTCAGCAAAACATTATGCTCAGTTATACAAGTTTTGTTGACTGTAAACAAATGACTCATTGACAGCAAAACATTATTAACAAAGTTAGTAATGGTAAATATCAAATGGGTTTATGACATGGATATTATGGCTAAGTTATATGATAAATGACTATATCCACCTGGATTATAAGTAGCCTAACCCGATTCTCAATTCTTACAATTGTTATCATGATCACATACATGTACCTATGGTGGATATACATGAAGATGCTAAACAAAAATCTTGACAAGAGTTGAAGACAAAACACATTACAATTCCCAATTCTGTCACATTGCATTCATTACCCGGTACATCTATATTTATGTCATAATTGCCACCACATAACATTTAATCCATTACTGGTTGCAGTGAAATACAGTTAACTATATTGACTTCCCTCTGACAGGACTGATATAACTGTGTGAGAGAAAATATGCATATATTCGACCCTTCAGTGCATAATAAATGGGTTGAATTAAATAACGTTGTGGACATTGTTCTTTGTCGAGTCCGTATGGCTACATGCATAACCATTCTGCGTTTGATCCAACAAGATTCTATTATACCACATTACATTTATACATAATTATGACAATCGGAAGTGGTACTATTTTACTTTTATTTTTATCTATGTGTAGTTATATAATTTTTACAAGTCTATCATAATTATATATATAAATTTATATAAATTACAAAATCTCTCACTATTAGAGTTAGAGAGAGAGAGAGAGAGAGAGAGAGAGAGAGAGAGAGAGAGAGAGAGAGAGAGAGAGAGAGAGAGAGAGAGAGAGAGAGAGAGAGAGAGAGAGGGGGGGGGGGAGGGGGAGGGAGGGAGTACGTTTTAACATGCCCCTATACCACTAAGGTTTCAGGCATCACTATTAGAATGAATGAATTAATGTTTATTGTAAACTGATGGCGAGTGTTCTGTATTCTATATTGTGATTGGTTAATTACATTCTTTTTCCGGGATCGAATGAAAATAACACCCAAAAAGCTAATGATGTCATTATAGAAAGTGATGTCATTAGAAATTGGAACAGCCGAAGTTGACAAATCAAGGGTCTACAGAGTAGCCAGGTATTTTTTTCAAGAAATACCAAATATACAGTTAGTTCCGTAGAAAAACAATTCAGTTTACAATGGACATAACCATATGGAGTTTTTAGATTTGCGTGTGTTATTATCTATTTGATGTCCGCAAATGTTTCAATGACATTTGCGGTACAAACTCACTATTAGAAAGACTAAAATATATTAAACTGTTCAATGCTGAACTTAATATGGCTATAACTCTGGGCATGCAGATAAGTTCACCAAATTATCTAGTACACTAGCTTCAAAAATTGCTGAAACCCAATGATTTTTTAAAAACAAAATATCAACTATTACATGTAATTATTATGTCAAATTAAAATAATTAAATTTTCTTTGCATCTATACACTTTACGGCAAACTGATTGGTCCAGAGGTGCTTACTTTTTTTCTTTCATATCTCAATGAACCGGAAAAAAAAAAACATGCCTACTAAGCCCCCCCCCCCCCCCCCCCCAACTCACACTACTTTTGTGCAATAAGCTGGATTATTCAGGCAACCATTTTTAGATATTTTGAAGAAAATACACATGAAAGCTACAAAAGCAATTTAAAAAAATGTATACAATAAATTAATGGAAAATGCTATAGCAGAGTAGACATGTAGATCTATACACATTGATTTAAAAAAAAAAAAGAATAAAAAAAAAGAAGAAGAAGAAAAAAAAGAAACCCTCTTCACTAATCATGACATGAGACTTGGTCAGTGGCCAAAGAAATCATGTAGGAAACTTCACGCCTGTAACTTACTTGTAAGCGATGTTCTACAGCTGTTGGCAAAAATTAAACGGTTCCACCGACAGCATAAATGTTAAGACATGTCCCCTTCATTCACTTTCATAAAATATAAACTAAACATGAATAGGACAATTCCTTCTAATATAACTAAATGATCTGTAAAAATGCACAGCAGCTAGAGAAAATGGCGTCACTTTTCAAAATTACGTCATTTAAAAAAAAATCACCTGATTCAAATAATAGTGAATGAACATTTACATTCTTACGCGACAATGAAGTTTGCACAAACAATACTACAGGCGTATTTAAAGCTAAACAAAATAAATTCAGTTATATATACATATAAATTTTATTATAAGATTTGACCGCAATTATTTTTTAATGATGTGTACACTTTTGTATGACCCACTACATGGAGTCATACAGTGTGCACATCATTTTTTCGGTTCATTCTTGCATGAACCAAAAAATAATTGCGGTTAATTCTTAAATAAATTTCACTAATTTGTTTTATTTTATTTTCAAATGGTGAATTTGGAGACTGCCAGAGCTAACCCTGTTAAATTTTAATAATTAAATTTTCTTTACGTCTATACACTTTACGGCAGTCCGATTGGTCCAGAGGTACACACTTTATTTCGTTCATATCTCGATGAACCGAAAAATTTTTAAGCCACGCCTACTAACCTCTCCCCCCCCTCCACTGACTCACACTACTTTTGTACAACGAACTGGATTATTCAGGCAACCATATTTAGATATTTTGATGAAAACACGTGAAAGCTACAAAAGCAATACTAAAAAAAAATTATACATTAAATTAATGGAAAATGCTATAGCAGAGTAGACATGTAGATCTATATGCATTGATTTAAAAAACAACAACAAAAAAACAAAACCAACAAACCCACCTCTTCGCTAATCATGACATGAGACTTGGTCAGTGGAAAAAAATCATGTAGGAAACTTCACGCCTGTAACTTACTTGTTGGCGATGTTCTATAGCTGTTGGCGAAAATTAAACGGTTCCACCGACAGCATAAATGTTAGACACATTCCCTTCATGCTCTTTCATAAAATATAAACTAAACACGATAGGACAATTCCTTCCAATATAACGAAATGATCCATAAAAATTCACAGCAGCTAGAGGAAATGGCGTCACTTTTCAAAATTACAAAAAATCACCCGATTCAAATAATAGTGAATGAACGCTTGTATTCTTACGCAACATAAGTAACAATGAAGTTTACACTAACAATAGGCCTACTACAGGCGTATTTAAAGCTAAACAAAATAAACTTATTTATGTATTGTTAAAGTATGCATATAAATTTAATTATAAGATTTGACCACAATAATTTTTTTGGTTCATGCAAGTATGAACCGAAAAAACGATATGCATACTTTTGTATAACACGTTACAGTGTGCACATCGTTTTTTCGCTTCATACTTGCATGAACCAAAAAATAATTGCAGTCAATTCTTACATAAAATTCAATGTATGCATAGAATTGCAAACATGATACATCACTAATAATGCATGCATAATGTATACATAGAATTCAAACGTTAATCATATAATTCAATCACAAAAGAAATCTGTAACATTATGAAGCACAATCCAAATGCAAATAATTTATATCATAAATATATTGTGTGTAAGAAAGTAATGACTTCCAAAAAAACATCCAGTCCAAGGAAAATAATCAAAATTTAAATATTTAATTTATCTCACAAAAATTTAAATGTTGTACAAACCTTTTTGTATAAATCCGAATCCTTGGCCTACAATTTATTGTATTAACTGAACTGAATTATCAATAAACAAAGAAATAAATCTAGACATGTGACAACTGGATATTAAATTAGTATACTTCTGGTTATGCAGTATATATAATCAGTAACCATGCAATGTGTGAAAACAATGGGGACATGTATATTACCTTTTTAAAAAACTGACTGTATGTCAGTTAGTGGTAGTAAGAAATGATCCACATAAATGTACACATATTTACAAGAATTACTATAAATAACAAGGCTTGTCAAGTCCCAGGGTCGAAATTTCCACCACCAACATTCCTGGTCTATGAACATTATCAACAACAGAATGATACAAAAGAGACTGCATGGTTCGTGCTCATTATAACAACAGAATGATACAAAAGAGACTGCATGGTTCGTGCTCATTATAACAACAGAATGATACAAAAGAGACTGCATGGTTCGTGCTCATTATAACAAAGGAACTCTCATCCTGTGAAAATACGATATTTGTAAGCATTGCAAATTCCCCATTTTTATCTTCCCGGGAAAATGGCAATATACATGTACGTGTGATACAAAATAAATTTATCACTCGATTTGAAAATATCTTTATACATACCTATTCAATCTTACTATAGTGATAAAGACATTTTGAAGCTGTGTGATAAATTTATTTTGTATCGCACATACATGTATGTGCAATCTGGACCGGAACTTTTAAATGGGGAATTCCCTTTTTCTTTTTACTGCAGTTAGTGCCATATATGATTTACAAATGATGTCACACTGTATTTGAAACATTACACAAGGCTGGCACAGAGTATGATTCTTAACGTTTAATGAATCCATGAAAGGAGTTTTGATTATAGATTTAACAAAGTGTTGTTATGACGTTAAATTAAAAACAGTTTTTGTCAAACAAAAGAAGGTATGTAATAAATACAGAACTTCACATATGTTGTTTTTGCTCCCTATTTATTGTATGAGTTTATTTTGTGAAAGAACATACAACTCAAACATAAAACTTGTGTAATAAATAGGAAGTGAAAACAACATGTGTGAAGTTCTGTATATTTATCAGTATAAAAAAGACTGAACAGGTACATGTATGTAATGGGGAAAATATTTTTCAGTGGAAATTATTCTGCATTGATTTAACGTACACTACTATTTGACAATTTGACGCTTACAAACCAATCACCTTGTTGGTACAATGTACTAAATATGACGACATGACGATTTGGCAGAGCACACAAAATGACATCATGTACATGTATGTAGTTTAAAGTGTTTGTGTTTATGTTTTTCTGTTTTCAGTGTTAAACTTGTAATAAAATAGTAGTTTAATGCAATTCCTTATAGATTTTATATAGAACTTTGATTGTTGAAAGTATCTGTGAACCATCATTAAAATACAAAGTTAAAGCAGTACCCAGAACAGTGTAAAGTGGCTTAAAATTACGTTGTTTCTATTTACATGGACGTTTAGTCAGTGTATATCTTAAATAACAACTTTAAAAAATGCCAAATAGTTGGGGTAATAAGAATAACAATTATACCAGTTATTATCAAGTCATTAGCCTGGAGTTAAATAATTTGATAATAACTGGTAACTTGTTTATTATTCTCTATTTCTGTAAAAATAGCTTACATTCAACAACAGTAATGACTACTGGTTCAAATTGCCATCACACAGACAGAAAGTTCTATTAATATTTTCCACAAAATAAACACTGATCAATCTTGAATAAGTGTATAAACATACCATGTGCTAAGCAGACCCCTACTCCTCTTCACAATTCCATTATAGATGATGTGATTGTCCTAGCTGAACTAACTGCATGAAAGGGCCACACATTATATACTACCTTCAAATCAGCCATTACCAATATGTGATATCGTAACTTAAATAAATCATGATTGTAATGTAATACAATTGTGATTAAATTACTTATCAGTTAGTTGCAGATGTCAAATTTGAACTAAAAGTGTAATATTCAAACCAATTAACTGGAGAATATAGATGTTTATCTTGTGAAATAGTCAAAAGTATTATAATTCTACAGTTCTTGGGAGTTGCAAGTTAAATATTCCTTAACTTTCCTTTTAGTTCTTGATAAATTGTTTCCACAGATTTCTCAAATTGTGAATGTAATAAGATAATCTGGGTATGCCTGTATGTCATTGAAGATGATGAACACTCCTGGTCCATGAACATTATCAACAACAGAATCATACAACTGAGACTTTTTTGTGCTCTTTACAGGAGGAACTCTCATCCCATGCTGTCCCTGTGTGAAATCACCAGTGAGAACAGAGGCATAGTACATGCGCTTATGGCCTTGAGCATCTGGTCTTGAAAAGGTATTCCTTGCAGAATAATTTGCATTAACTGTAAAGTATACATCATCACCATATGCAGTTACTGAAATGAAAGAAAAAACCCCAAACATTACTTCACTCAATGAGTTATTTGGTAAAATCTAATTGAGTATTTATGTATAATGTGTATCATAATCATCTTAAAGTTTATATTCTATAATTAAAACTTAAATTCCTTAAAATATGTTAAAATGATGTTATGTCATGCCAGACAAGGATATATAAGCATGCTGACATGATAAACCAAAAATGAATATCCATTAGCAATAAAAAAAACAACATGAGCATGCACTGCATAGTTCCTATGTATATATGTCTATATGTATACATATATGTGTATGTGTGTGTGTATCTGTGTATCTCTGTATATGTCTATATGTATATGTCTATATGTCTATATATGTCTATATATATATATATATATATATAAATATATATATATATATATATGTTTATATATATATATATCTATATATACGTCTATATATATATGTATATGTGCACATGCACATGCACATGCACATGCATATATATATATATATATATACGAAGTGTGATTGAGGAGTGATTAATTTTTTAATAAGTTTGTGGCCTAAGGCAGAAGTACATGAGCTGCACATGTTTCACTGAATTTGAGTGCAGTTCAACTTGTTGAATGATTACACAGAATGTTTGAAGTTACTACCTTGAGTTGTTTTTCTGTTACATATAATTAAACGTAAATATTATTCATATAATATGTTATTAATAGCAGGAATTAAGCCTGCACTTGTACATGCTGTGTAAGAAAGGACACTTACACTAAGTTACAGTGATGTTTGGCTCACCGATCAGCTGGGCATAGGCCCTTCCGGCCTTGGCTCTTCAGCTAGGTTTCCCGTGTATTTTTAGCCAGCTGTGCGAATCAGCTGACATCAACTGACCATTGGCAGTGCGCGTAGCATATAGTTGGGTTTCCCTTATATATTTATAGCCAGCTGTGCAAGTCTGCCAACATTAACTGACCAATGGCAGTGCGCGTAGCATATACATTGCTGAGAGGGAACGTTTGCTTTGGGGAACCTTTTAAAATTGTAAAGGGATATTTTTTTAATGAAGCTATGTCTGCTCGTAAATATTATGGCAAAGATAAAAATTATTGACACCGTATCATTTTTTGCATTGACGCAAGAGAGTGGAAATAATTGGGGATTCCCTGATGGGATCAGATGCTGGGTCTCGCCAATCAGTGGATTGTTTGGGATGCCCCAACCAATCGGATGGAAGTTTGGTTTGAAAACCTCTGCGGCTTTTCAAGCAGAGCCACTTTAATTTGAATGTTCTTTGAGTGCAGACGTTAGTTTTAAAAAGCGAATTTTACTTTTCTCCCACTGTCCCACCCTTTATACCTATGTTTAAGAAATGCATGTATGTAGTTGTTTTGTAGTAATAATAGTATAGTTTGTATATGAATACATGGTTATTAATTTGTGTTTTAAATTCATTGTGTGCATTCAATGAATGCAGGGAATGCATTTGCGTATTCCACTTTCAAATAAAACCATGATTTTCTCCCAAACCTGTGAGTTTTGTTTTGTTTACTTATATATGTATGTACTGATGTTAACATAGAGCATTGGTGGTTTCTGATAATATGGACAACATCAGCCATCTGCTACCTCGGCCTCAAGGCTTAACACCCAAGGAGATCCATGAAGACATGGTAGTCACACTAGGGGAGGATATGCCCTTTCATACAGCATAGTGAAGGAGTGGGCTGCTGAATTCAAACGTGGCAGGGAGAGTGGCCGTGGCTGCTATCCAGAAATGTGGATTCAAACTTGTCGAACACCCACCCCATTCTCCTGATTTGGCTCCCTCTGACTACTACCTCTTCCCGAAAATGAAAAAGGAGCTCGGTGGTCATCATTTTGCAACAGATGATGATGTTATGAATGCTGTGGACCACATACTTGCTGAGGGCCCAAAATGGTGCCTTCTACACAGAAGGAATTCATCTGCTCCATGACCACTGGACTAAGTGTGTTAATGTAGGAGGGGACTATGTTGAAAAATGACTGTATTTGATTTTCTAAAACCGACTCCTTCTACCTTAGGCCACGAACTCATTCCATTGCATACCATGTTAGCAACCGATAGCGGCCTGACATTGACCTAGTAATAGTACGCAACACACCACAATCCCAAGTTGTTCCTACATGTGAGGTTTGATGGTCCTGTATGCATCTGTATGCAAGATATGGTCCGGACAATAAAAAGTTAACAGACGGACGGATGGACAACACCATACCATAATACAACCCACCATAGACGGGCGTGTAAAAAGAACAGGTTTTTTTATTGTATCAGCACACTGTCCGAGACTGAATATTTATAAGGAATGAAGTTTAATATTGTAGTATAAGAATTATTGCTATCAACACCATCGCTGTAATCATCATGTTTACTCCTGTGTATTTTTTCTTATTTACACCCTATCTTCTGTACACACTCAGTTTATAGTACATGTATGTTGTTTGTAATTGATTTCTGTAGATCTTCTCCATTGGAGTATTCGATCTACTTCAAATTCATTACATGTACCTACTATTTCTAAACAAGTTATATACTAAATCCAGGGTTCTTTGAAAGTTTGTGAACTTACAATGAGTTTCAACAGTAACATTCAGGGGTGGGCTGGTGATGGGAATTTAAAAAATAATAATAATATGACAAATAAAAATAAAATATTTGTGTGCTTCGTAATTGTGATCGCTATGATATCTGTTTATAACCAGTTACGTCATACAGCAAACCTTACCTTTAAAGGTGCGTGGGTGCGATCGCGCTCATAGAGCGCACATAATTTCAATCTGGGTAGTGTGAAAAATAACGCACGGTACACTTAACAAACAGTGCACATAAAATAATTTTGTATATTGATTGCCACTATTTACCTTATGTAGCTGATAGAAAGATCTGTTTAATAATACCAGAAGAAGAAAAAATGTTACGAGAACGGTAGCGTCCATGCAAGATTTTAATATATGACTGGTGCTTATATTTGCTATACAAATCAGAAAACACAGGTTTAATAGACATCTTCGAAGACATACCAATCCGATCAAAATGTCCAATTTATTATTAATTAGAAACACTTTTGTAAGGTAACAGATCACAACGTCTGATAAGGATAACTCATTTATACTGTTCATATAGTTATGACAAAAAGATAAAAGGGATTGAATTAAATAGTGGCTTCTGTAGCCCACACAAATGAACTCGTTGCGGAAATCAGCAAAGTTGGTAACACTGTATTGATTAGTTCATAACTGTTAGCCTACAAAGCTTACGTGGTCCCGAAAATAGCAATCATGTAATTTAAAAAAAAA
The DNA here is from genome assembly GCF_016097555.1 of Gigantopelta aegis. Classification (NCBI taxonomy): domain Eukaryota; kingdom Metazoa; phylum Mollusca; class Gastropoda; order Neomphalida; family Peltospiridae; genus Gigantopelta; species Gigantopelta aegis. The sequence goes on along the minus strand of NC_054708.1, from coordinate 15,896,539 downwards.
AATTAAAAAAATAAAACTTCATTTAAATATTTTTTAATGAATGTGTATATGTTATTTAGATATGTATATATGTACACACTACAGCAACAGTTATGTTATTTACACACAACAGTAATCAATGATCATTTCCAACTATTTAATTTTTGTTTTGTTTGTTAGAAAGTCACAGGCCATGTGACTGGAACATGATTTGATGCGCAGTACTCTGTGGCATATTGACCAATCAGAGCTATCGGGGTGAGATTATTTTTACTCTTGGAATTCTGCACGCACACGCTGGTCTACTTGAAAACTTGTTATGCATTGATGATGGTGTCTAAAATTATGTTTTTTTAATTATCTTTATTATGGCATCCCACGTTTGGTCCGGCCTCGGTGGCGTCGTGGCAGGCCATCGGTCTACAGGCTGGTAGGTACTGGGTTCGGATCCCAGTCGAGGCATGGGATTTTTAATCCAGATACCGACTCCAAACCCTGAGTGAGTGCTCCGCAAGGCTCAATGGGTAGGTGTAAACCACTTGCACCAACCAGTGATCCATAACTGGTTCAACAAAGGCCATGGTTTGTGCTATCCTGCCTGTGGGAAGCGCAAATAAAAGATCCCTTGCTGCCTGTCGAAAAAAGAGTAGCCTATGTGGCGACAGCGGGTTTCCTCTTCAAAACAGTGTCAAAATGACAATATGTTTGACGTCCAATAGCCGATGATAAGATAAAAAATCAATGTGCTCTAGTGGCATCGTTAAATAAAACAAACTTTACTTTACCCACGTTTGGAATAAAATCCTTTGTAATGACCGATTTCGTCAGAGTTTGTATATTTTATTATCAACAACATTGGGGCCATTAGATCAATGACGTAATGCTGACAGAGCCGTTCGTAACTTGTAGCAGTAGGTCAAATGACGTGTTAAAAAATGTTGAGGAAGGAAGACTGGTTGCATAATTGTTGAATTAAAAATGCCACGTGAATGTCAGTGTCCCAACCAACACTATCAATTAAGTAATTGTAGACCTACGTTTCACAAGTTATTTTAATTTTTTTTTTTAAATTAAATAATATGAGTCGGTAGTGCACACCTGAGATGCTTGGGTCATAGTTCATGAACCACCTCCTCGGAACCAGTGGCTTTTCCCATCCCAACTATCCTAATCATGTTCGTTGTACTTAATAATGAAATTTAAGACACGTTAATTCCTATATATTATTTTTAGCTGTATATATATATATATATATATATATATATACAGTGGCGGATGCAAAAACATTATTGGGGGTGGGAGGCAATAATACCGGTATGATGCCGATATAATACATTTTTCAAGTGTGGGGTGGCGTCTGGTAAGCGAAAACGTGTTTCATTAGGCTTAAAAAGTATAAACCTAGCTATATGTGGGACAAAAACAGAGATCACCAGTTTTACAGCAGCCAATGAGAAGTTGTCTTACTGTTGACTGCCGTGATCACTGAGCCGAAGACAAAGCAGTGTGGATCGACTCTGGCAGTGTTATCAAAGGCGCGAAATAAAGAGGTGGAATTACTTCCGAACCTACCCACCCCTCAGCTTCTATTTACTCTAACTTAACCTAACCCGGGGGAATGGAGGGGGGGGGGGGGTAAGGATGCCTTGTCCTACGGGATTAGCTACATGTAATCTAGACATCGGCATAACATGCAGACTGGTCAAGCATTATTGATGTTTCATTTTAGATATTCAAAAAAATATTAAGTTTTGCTTTCAGTATAATGTGTAATAACAACGATCTGTGGTATTTTTATCAGAAATTTTATTTGTATTTATTATTTCTCGACCAGAAGTTGTAGCTTTCGTCGACGAAAGTTTATAATTAAAAGATTTGGAACCTTTACGGAATATTCCGAAAAACACTGAAGTTTACCGATGATAAACACCGAATGGACCGGTCCGATAAACAAAATTACATTTCACTTTGGCTGTCATAGTAGAACACCCATTAAATTTTTTAAAAATAGTACAATATACAAACAGTGACAGTCCAAAAAATAATGTTGTTTACAACATAATTTTCTGTACTAAATAATAAAAACGAAATCCTGATTTAAACATTTGATTATATTGCATGTAATTTGAGATTTTTATTTTTAGGCTAACCTCCTTTAAATTTAGAATACTAGTAGGCATAATAACTGATTTTAAAATAACATTAATTAATTCCATAAATAAACAATTAATTAATCTGTCACATACATTGATATTATTTAGGTATGTGGCATCATTATTTTTAACACATGTAAAAAAAGAAAGAAAGAGAAGTATTATTTAAAATGTATTATTATTTTAAAAAAATATTTATTATTATTTTTAAAATCTGTTGATAATTTTAGTGCATTGTATAACCTAAAGACTCTGAAGGAGACTGTCTCACTGCTTCATGATGTCTAGCACAGTATTTGTATGTGATTTACACTGAGAAACAAACCAACCCAACTTTAAATTGCTTTTTTCCCCAAACTTTTCTGGGTACAGGCCCAATTTTTGCATTTGGTCTCAAAAACATAGGAAAAAATTATAAAAGTGAAATTCAAGCCCCCTGAACCCCCTAGACAGGGGGTCTCAAGATTGCCAAAATAGCAATAAATAGGCTTAAATTGACCATAATTACCAAAATAGCCAAAACAAACAAGAAGATCATATCTAAGCATTAAGTGCCTAAATATGAAGAAAAACATTACCTGTGTGAATGTGTGGTAAGTGAACCCCTAAATAGGGGGTCTGAAAATGGCCAAAATAGTGATAAACAGGCTTAAATTGACCATTTTACCAAAACCTCCAATTGTTTTTCGTAGATCATGCCTAACCACTTAGATGTCACAATCACTGCCTAAATATGAAGAAAAAATATTTACTTTGTAAATATGAGGTAGGTTACCAAATTGCCAAAATAGCGATAAATGGATTAAATTGACTATTTTACCTAAACCGCCCAAATTAAAAAAAAACCCCCATAACATCAAGATTCCAAATTCATTGTCTAAATATGAAGAAAAAACATTTACTTGAAGTTTAATTTGGAGTATGTTACCCCCTTACTAGGGGAGTCTGAAAATAGGCAAACTAATTTAATGGTATAAAATTAACAACTGAACATTCCAAATTGTTCAAAGATAAAATTTCTTTCCCACTAGATGTCAAATTCATTGCCTGCTTTTAGAAACATGTTTATTTTGTGAATTGGAACTTCTTTGTAATATCCCCCTAACCTACTCACTGCAAATATCAGATCAAAATGTACAATTACAAAATGTCAGACGAAATGTATAAAGTGTCAGACGAAATGTACAAATGTATAAATGTCAACCTTTCCAAAACCCCGCACTCATGACCTTGAAAATGTCCAAAGAATCATGGAAATTAAGGGAAGCAGAAATCGCCCGAATCTCATGAGGTTGAATGGAGAAATTCCGCAGAACATGATCACCTGCCTTCTCATATGCCAGTTTGATGGTTGCAGCAATCCATCTCGACAAAGCATTCTTCGTAATGTCTCCCGGTTGGCATGTGAAAGAGATAAACAGTCTCTTAGTGTTTTGCCGGAGATTTCTAGTATGCTCCAAATAGAATTTCAAAGCCCGCACCGGACAAAGAAGTCTATCAGAATTATCCACAGAAAGCGTACGAGATAAACACTGAATGACGGCCGGAGGAAACTCTTCCCCTGGCACCTGGTTCTTAGCCACGAAAACAGAATCAGTACGTAACATAACTGACCCGTCTGTATTGTAATCCACCAAATCATGCAAAAAAGCATGAATCTCACTAATACGACGGCAAGCCGCTAGTGAGACCAGAAACAAAGTTTTCCACTCAAAGGCTCGAAGGGCTTGCCTTTGAGTGCATGCAGAACCAGAAAAACATTCCATTTAGGCAAAATGGAAGGCTTCTCAACCATGTTTTGCAACGACTTGAGCAAGTCATGCAACATGAGATTCGTTGAGAAATCTTGACGTCCACACTGCCTCAGAGGAGTGAAACCTCCGGTTCGGATGCCACTCTGTCCGACGCAGTGGCAACCGCACCGGCTCCTGCACTAAAAGTGACAGGAGCAGAGGAAACCAGGCTTGAGCTGCCCAACTCGGGGCTACGAGCATGACATGACAAAGTTACTATCTGATCTTTGCCAGAACCTTGCCAAGCAGAACCGGAGGGGGAAAGGCGTACAAATCCAGTCCCGTCCAGTCCATGCTCAACGCATCGTACTCCAGTGCCAGTGGGTCTGGTACCGGCGATACAAACACTGGCAACTGACTGTTCAGGTGAGTGGCAAACATATCGAGTTGAGGACTCCCCCACAACTGAAGAACTCGATAAGCCACCGTCCGGTGCAACATCCACTCCATTTGAACCGGGGAACGACGACTCAAAGTGTCCGCCAAGATGTTCACGGACGAAGGAATGTGTTTGGCCGATAACACCACTCCCCAATCGTCGCACCATTCCAGAATCTCCAAAGCTGCAAGACTCAATGACAGGGATTTGGTGCCTCCCCATGATGTCGAATAACAGTCCTGAAATGGAGACAAGCGCGACGCACCGCTTCCATCTTCAACAGGTTGATGTGATGACTCCTCTCTGAAGGAGTCCACACCCCTGACAGATGTTGATCCAAAAGGTGTGCACCGAACCCCTCGAGGGAAGCATCGGTAAACAGGACCAACTCTTGGAATGAACCAAGGCCCCGATGGTATCACCAAATCCCAGTTGAGACCATCCCACACTCGGGACAAATGCCATTGAAGCAGTCTCTTGAACCGTCTGAACTGCACATTCAGTGCCGCCAGCGATTCGAGATGGCCTATCAACACATGGAGCGTGTGCACCGATGCACTTTGCTCCAACAGAAGACGTCGGAAGAACGGACGCCTCCACAAGGTTGAAAACCACCCCGAGATAAGTGAAAACCTGCATTGGCACTAATTCCGACTTGACCCAATTGGGAATAAACCCCAATCGGAGAATCATGTCGATCACGAACTCCATGCCCACGAGACATGCCGTCTGTGACGCCACCGGAATTAACGACATAAGAATTCAGCGGCTTCACGTTTAGAATTGGTCGCCACTCGCCATTCTTCTTCTGGGCGAAGAACAGATGGGAATAAAATCCCTGAGTGCCCAAATCTACCTCCTGGATGGCTTTCTTGTCGAGAAACTCGACAAACATCTTCTCCACCAGTACTCGTTTGTCGACAGATGGTACCGCAAAACCTTCGCCGCAGACAACAATTTCCCAGAAGTGAACGCTGCCGGAAGCTCTTCCACCACCGCCCCCAAAATACGATCGCTACCTGCAATGAAAGCATCAATCTCCGCAAGAGATTCATGTGCCTCGTGCGCTAACGGCAAGCTGAAATCCTGCCGCAGAGCGTCCGTCGCTAAAGGCCGGTTTCCAAATGAAACACCCTTGTAAGACTGAACAGCTTCCTCCGACAGAATTGCATCCGCGCACACCAGTTGGACCTGTTCCCGTACAAAACCAAGAACCGCTTGTTAATCATAATCACCGTCTGGTGTACCATCGGCCAAACTGGGAATCTCATCGAGCACCGAACCTGGTGCCGACCCTTCCCCCGAACCACACACTGATTCAGGGGGAAAATCCTCTTCCGAAGAAGAAATTTTCTCAAACGACGCGCCATGCGCTGACCGTAACGGAAACGAAACTGCATGGGCAAGACGATACGGTCCGACCGAATCCGCAAACTGGTCCAACCCCGGTCTCACTGGAAACCCCGGTGGTGGAGGGACTGGTATAGGCGATTCCCCTAGCCAGGCCATGAAATTCTCAAAAAGAGAAACATAGTCCCCACGAGTCCGCCCCTGAGGGCGACCCGAAACCATCGGACCCTGAACGAAAGGTTCCGCCCACGCAGTTGAGGGATAACGCCTGGAACCTCTACCCCGATCTGACAGGTCCGGATTGACCATTGGTGTAGACACAGGCGCACCCAAGAAAGCTGCGTTGGTCAAAACAGCGCCCTCGGACGCCACGACCAACCCTCCACCAGAAGTCTGGTGAGACGAACGGCGCCGCGAAGCGGACTTCATTCTAGAGCTAATCGACCCCTCCACAGAAGGACCGATAACCCTGCCCCCGTCAGCAAGATGGGAGTCGGAACTGAGAGACACAGTCGTTCCTGCCACGACTGCACTCCCTCCGACTCACGCCCCCGTTACAACCGTAACAGGCGCCGCCTCCACCGACGGAGGCAAAAGGAAATCCCCAGGTGGAACGGAGCCCGACCTAGAAGAAACCTTCCCTGTTTCAACCGAAGCAGGGAGCAACAGCGCCTCCTCCGCACCAAGCGGCGCTTCGGGTTTACTGGTATCACCATGAAGATGGCGAACAGATGAGGAGGCGCCTTTGCGCCTACCACTTGTCCGCAAGCTCTTTGAACTGGACACTGACTTGCCGACCGATGGCAAATCGGTATGGAGCACGACCCTGGAGGTTGCCACTGTGCTCCGCCCGTCCCGTTCAAGTCTAATCATCCTCTTACGCTCGGCGTCTTTTGACAGCTTCTTAGCCTTCCCCCACGTGTAGGGGGACCAATTTACACAGATATGACACTGGTGTTCAAAACAACAAGAATGACATGCCCGACATAACAAATGCTGATCAAACTGGGGCAGTCGTTTAAGACAACCCCCCTTGGCACACACAACCAACCGATTGGAGCCCGAGGAAGCCGTGTCAGACATAAACACCCTGTGTAATCACCCAAAAGACCTCGTATGACAGAGTAAAACAAAATTACAAATTAATAAACAATTTGACAATTTGACAAAAATTTTACTACAGAACTCGAACACGACTGCAATGGAGGACTGCAGAATCAAAAACGAGGATATACGGTCTACCCATGCGCGGGTGTAGGTTATACATCCGGCAAGGGGAGATAATTCTGCAGTGGAGGTTATAACTCAAGGTCGTATAGCATTGTTGTTGTGCTAGTACGGTAAGTTGAATAAGACTATTACAAAGTAAATCTTTTTTCTTCATATTTAGGCAGTGATTGTGACATCTAGGTGCTTAGGCATGATCTATGAAAAAAAAAAGAGGAGGTTTTGGTAAAATGGTCAATTTAAGACTGTTTATCGCTATTTTGGCCATTTCAGACCCCCTTTTTAGGGGTTAACCTACCCCACATTCACAATGTTAATGGGTTTTTATCATATTTAGGCACTTAATGTAATATCTAGATGGTTAGATATGATCTTTGGGGGGGGGGGGGGGGGGGGGGGGGGGGGGGGGGGGGCGGGCTATTTTGGTAATATGGTCAATTTAAGCCTATTTATTGCTATTTTGACAATCTTCATACCCCCTCTGTCTAGGGGGTTCAGGGGGGTTGAATATCACTTTAATATCTTTTTCCTATGTTTCCGAGACCAAATGCACAATTTTGGCCTGTACCCCCAAAAAAATATTTATCACCCCTCCCTATTTAAATGAATGGTGGGTACCTGTGCTTCATGTGAAGAAACAACACAAACAATATATGTCATTCATTTTTAAATGTTCAAACATTTAAAGTATTTTCATGATTATATGTTTTAAAAGGTAAAGATGTCTTACACACCTGTTACCTCAGTTGAAACTGAAAGTTTAAAGAACTAATATTGCAGTAACAATGAACATAACCAGCTGGATATCATCAGACAGTGCTATTTATAAAAGAATGGATTAACTGCATGATGAATGTTGAATTAAAAGTAAGTAAGCGTCCAAAATGGGTCTTTGAATTTTTAGAAAAATGGTCTTGAAAGTTTGTGAATTTTTAAGTGAGAAGTTTGTATGAACCCTGTAAATCATACAGAATTAGAATTGCAATTATAATAAGTAAAATATTAATGAAGGGTTCAATAAAACAGAAATAAAACACACAACTGTCAGGGACTCAGAGGTCCGCAAACACATAAGGACTATATATTACATTATTTAAAATGCAAACATTTTAATATACATTGCTTACAAGATACTTCACAACAGAATCAGAACCATATACATACAATGTCAGTAGGGATTATAAATGCATATTTAATTCCTACATGTATAAGACAATTTAAATGCTTAAGGGGTAACAGGTATGTTTAATAATAATTTTGAGCACAAAATCAAAATGGATAATTCTGGTAATTTTATCATATATGGACTAGACAATAAAACATTTTATGAAAATATCTTTGACTATATTGCTGATCTGAGAAAGATAAATCCATAATTTTGTAGGGACATAATTTCATTTTAAATCAAAATTAAGACACTAAAAATATGTACACATCAATCATTCAGTCTTAAAAACAAATTAAGGAAGCCATGGAAATTTTAGATTTAAAAAATCCATTTACAGATCTACATGTATATACAAATCGTAAAAAATAATATATATGTGGAGAAAAAAAAGTCACCTGAACAAGCTAGATGAGACTTTTTTCTTATAACAAGTAATTTAATACCATCAGTTTAAAAAGTAATACATGTAATTGAAAATAGCTATTGTTCAGACCACTTTACATATTAAATTTAATCAAATTAAAACAGGCACAGGACTACATGGAATGTTAATAAATAACTTATATACATGTACATGTGTAGTTTGGAAATTTTAAAATCAATAGTGGATGCTGAAATTCAATTTATAATAAATTAGCATCTATTTCATGTAACATTACTTAAAGAAATTAGAAGGAAGACGATTTCGTACTAGCTAGGCTTTTAAAAATTAGAATTGGAAGTTAAACTATGCGAGAAAATTAAAATACTAGAACAAAATGAAAACATTGTAGATCCAAAATATATTGCAGATAAAACAGATGAACTAATGGAATTAAGAAAAAGAGGAACTCAAATGCCACAATATTTGATCATGGCCAAAATGGATAGAGAAAGGAGAAAAGCCAACAAAATATTTATGCAACATGGAGTCTAGGAGGAACTATTTTAGTAAACTAATTTCAAGAATACAATTAGAAAATGGAAATAAAATGAGAAAACTTGAGAAATCTTAATAGAAACCAGAATTTTGTATGAAAAACTTCACACCGCACCATTTGGGTAAAGTGATAATGATATAATTGCAAGAAACAAGAGGCCTATACCGGCCTATAAAGCTCCGCTATTTAATTTTCAATTTTGTCAGTAGTAGATAATTCATTAATTTGTAAAGACTATCTAATATTACATTTTTCTTTAAATTTTAAAAATTACAAAATACCTGTCTATTAGTTTGTGAAGACTGCCCCAGAGAATCATAGTACTAACGGTAAGTTTCAGAAGCATTCGATCACAAGTCTAGAAGATAGACTTTTAAATGTTTAATGTTAAATTTCTATTTAATATGTTAAAAATTTAAAATTTCCAAAATGTATCTCTATTAGTTGGTGAAGGCTGCCCCAGAGAATCATAGTATATACCAACTTTAAGAAATATCTGATCAAAATCATTGGAGACCAACTGTCAAATTTTCAATTCAAATTTTAACAAGAGACATAATATATAATTGGCCTTATGCTATTTAATTTTCAATTTTGTCAGTAGTAAATAATTTATTAATCTGTAAAGACCACTTAATGTTGAATTTTTATTTAAATTAAAACTTTTTTAATAAAAATTCAAATATTCAAAAGTATATCTCTCTATTTGTGAACACTGCCCCAGAGAATCATAGAGTCAAGTTTCAGAACAATTTGATCAAAACTTTAGGATATTTTTTTTTTTAATGTTCAATGTTACATTTCTATTTAATAAAAATTAAGAAATTCAAAATTTCCAAAATATCTCTACATTAGTTTGTGAAGACTGCCCCAGAGACAGATGGCCACAGATCACAGTTATTTTCCCATTTGGTTGTCCAAAATCCGGAAATTTGTCCACACATGTTGTCTGCTGTTTGACTGTGATTATTTCATGGCAGACAGCTTTGAAGTGGCAACTATTAGACTGAAGTTGACAGGGGAGAACATGTAGTTTGTAAAGATGTGTAACTTATTGACATTGAAGACTTGTTTGTGGTAATTCCGGCCCATGCAAAAGTAGTGCTTTTAGTGTAAAATGGGTGTACTGCTGCCAGGTTTAGTGGGTGTGTTTGTTTAAACCAATATCCTGGGAGAAATAGCTGGACAACAGGGGTTGTCCTTTTCAGGGTATGTCTCCCCCAGTCAGGCAAAAATCCATGGGCCTGCTGATATTAATAAAAATGTTATAGCCACTAACGCTATATAGAAACATATAGCATAATTAATTGTGGTCTGTGGCCAGATAAGAATCCTCTGGATTTTTGCGCTGCCCGATTTTGTTCCGAGTTTTGTCAAAAATTGCTACGTTTCATCCCAGCAGTCCGGGTTTTATACCAACCCAACCCTGCAATCTGGATTTTATACTTAATCAGTTCACAGTTGTCTGGGTTTTATACCAGCCACCATGTCCGCGATTCCAACCTGGCCGCCGTTATGTTAGCCACGTATGTTATCTTTATCACCATTGGTTCATTTTGATTTCATGAGATCTGTGAGCAGTGAATATGTGCGTACTTGTTTGGACAAAAGCGGTGTATGCCGGTCAATATGCCCTAATGTCAGCGGCATATTAAAATACCTGCCAGCCAAACAAACAAACAAGTGACAGTGTCAAATTTGTTGGCAAATTCCAATAAGGCAGCCGTTGTTACGTCTGCATCAATTAAACATAATATTGAATAATACAAAGTCATCCATTGACGAAAAATTAACTAATGATTTTTTTATTTTAATGTAATATTTACCCATAGCCTACAGCCAAAGACTTGACATAAAATAAACAAAAAGAATATGGTAGAAAACATTTTTTCCTGGTACACATTTTTAACAAAGATGTTTCTTGATAACTAATGTGTGTCAATTATTGATAAAATATGAACTGTATTATTCAATTTAAGATAGATAAAAAATTAAATAAAAAAAAAAACAACCCCAAAAAACCTTAAAATTATCTAAACTGATAGTTAGAAAAGGATTCTTTTCTTTTACTCAGATGCCAGGAAATCGTCTTTGAGGCCATTATATTTTCAAAATTTTCCCCTAAGAGTATCGCAGTGGCGTAGCAAGGGACGGGAGCAATTCTTTTATTTTTTCACTATATCCGGGGCAAGACGTAACCCAGTGGGAAAGCGCTCACTTGATGCGCGATTAGTTTGGTATTGATCCCTGTTGGTAGGCCCATTGGGCTATTTCTTGCTCCAGACAGTGCACCATGACTGGTATATTAAAGGCCGTGGTATGTGCTATCCTGTCTATGGGGTGGTACATATAAAAGACCCTTGCTGCTAATCGAAAAGAGTAGCCCATGAAGTGGCGACAGCAGGTTTTCTCCCTCAATATCTGTGTGGTCCTTAAGCATATGTCCGACACCATATAACCATAAATAAAATGTGTTGAGTGCGTCGTTAAATAAACCATTTCCTTCACTTTGTTTTACTATATCAAATTCTATAAAATTATACAAACATACATAATAGTGGGTTCCCCTGCCAGATTGGCCCCGAATAGTGGGTTGCCCCCCACCCCATCCTTGCATTATTATTCATAACCTGCTAAATATTATGTGCTTTAAACAATTTTAAAAATAAGCCACCATAATTTTCAGGATTTTTTGGAATGGGACATTCTCATCTATGCAGAGAATCATACGATTCATAGTGTCTGAATGACAAAACTGTTATCCGAGATCATAATGCCATTTGGCAAAATTCACAAATTAAACATTTCCAAAATACCTCTCTATTATAATTTGTGAACACTGCCAGAGAATCATAGTACCAAATTTCAGGACTACATGCATGTATCAAATTTGGAAGCTACATTTAAAAACATCTCATCCATAAATACTTGGGGAAAAAAGTGATATTTCCTTGTTTTATTAGTCTTCCTTTTTGTTGGTGTCATAAATATAATATTAACAATTCTTTCCACAGCAATTTTTGTTAAATCCATAAGTATTAAGATAAATTATAACATAAGCTATATTTTACTAACCATTCTTTCCACAGTAACTTCTGTTGAATCCGTGTGTGTTAACAAAACTTATAGCATCAGGACTGGCTCCATGCCACAGCTTCCTCTCAGCTTGATAACTAGACTGTCTTGATATTTGTTTTTTCTTAGCCACTTATTGTTGATACAGGGTCTTATTCTGTATACGTTCAATCTAGAATGAAAATCATTTCAGTACATTTTAAAGCATGTTTTCAATAAGAAATTCCTGTTAATTTTATAGTAGCAGCACAATTAATAGTGCAGATGAACTTGAATTTCAGATGTATTATATATCGATCACAATGTACATATTAGCCACTTGGTATAAACCAACCCTTTAGTTTGATCTTTAATATTTGCAGTCAAAAAGGTTTGTATGATGTATATGCTAACTCAACTTTTAAGTAATTCAGGGTTGAAAATTAGCAGTCGCCCGTGGCAACCTTTATTGGTTAAGCGCTACTAAGAATTTTACAAAGATAAGTCTGTTGGGCGACCACAAATTTTTGGGTCTGGCGAATATGATGTCAGTTAAAAAAAGAAATGCACTGAAACGGAATTGAATGTGACAAAACACTGCATCTGTGCTGGTGTGAACTACAGATCTGGCAGCTGAAGACAGCTCATAGAACATGAAATAAGAACAGATCAGATGCAATAACCATCCAAAGATTACTATAATAAACAATAAGTATGCAAATTAAAAATAAAATTCTTTACAAATTACCATCATACTGCACAGGTTAAATCTTCTTTTGTGATAAATGTTGAAGGTACCAGTAATCTGAACGACAAAACCGAAATACATGTGTACATGACCAGAGCCATATCTCTGCACAATTCAGAGTTGAATGAGCATTTGGCAAAATAGTGGATGATTCCATGAATATCTATCTAGTGCCTCATCTATAGGAGGACAGCCACTCCCTGACAAAATAGTGGATGATTCCATGAATATCTATCTAGTGCCTCATCTATAGGAGGACAGCCACTCCCTGACAAAATAGTGGAGGATACCATGAATATCTATCTAGTGCCTCATCTATAGGAGAACAGCCACTCCCTGGCAAAATAGTGGATGATTCCATGAATATCTATCTAGTGCCTCATCTATAGGAGGACAGCCACTCCCTGACAAAATAGTGGAGGATTCCATGAATATCTATCTAGTGCCTCATCTATAGAACAGCCACTCCCTGGCAAAATAGTGGATGGTACCATGAATATCTATCTAGTGCCTCATCTATAGGAGGACAGCCACTCCCTGACAAAATAGTGGATGATTCCATGAATATCTATCTAGTGCCTCATCTATAGGAGAACAGCCACTCCCTGGCAAAATAGTGGATGATTCCATGAATATCTATCTAGTGCCTCATCTATAGGAGGACAGCCACTCTCTGACAAAATAGTGGATGATTCCATGAATATCTATCTAAAGCCTCATCTATAGGAGAACAGCCACTCCTGAGGAAATCCTTTACTGCATTACCACAAAGATTATTCCATCCCTCTTGCATCTCCAGAGGACTGCCACTCCCAGACTACATATAGTTTTCTGGGTCAATGTCAAATTTGGTAACATTTTGTAAAAGATAACAACGAGAAACAAAGTAGGTTCAGTTTTGTTTTATTAGTACTACAAATAAAGACAATGTATTGAAGTAACAGAATATCATAATTGGCAATCTCAGGCTAAGTTGAATTTTTAAAAATAAAATAATGAAAAACAATAGTGTGTGTTTTCTGTCTATACTGTTACCACACTATTATGTGATGGAGGATCAATAAAAATGAATATTTTTCTTTACATTCACATTGAAGATACATATACCATGATAGTAATTCCAGTGATATGATGTTTGAAATAATATTGACATTTCTTTGTGTGAATTTCACAACAATGCTCATAACAATTCTAAAATTGCTCAGAATGGATGACTGTCAATAATTGATTAATGATATATCTGGTATATTACCACAGTTATAAGTACACACACATGTTGAAATCATCTCGATACGCCTTTAGTAGAAAATAAAATATCAAGAATCATTTGAATAAAAAATAAACTCAGTTAAATTACTAATAACAGTAAGGACACATAGGTAACAGGATGGACACTTGGTAACAGTGTTGACATTTTTACTCTAACATTTTGTAATTTTTGCATATTTTGAGCACATAATTTGCCATTAAGCTACCGTTTGGTCAGAGTGTACTTACATTTGTTGATTTGGGAAAATTGTTTCAATGTGATGGTATAAGATCGCACATGTTTTTATGAGTTCATAAAATAGCCTCCATAAACTAGCAACATTATGGACATTGGGTTTTAAGAGTATGTTTAGTTTTTGTCAAAATGCTGTCATTTCTAATAAAAAAACCCACAGTATTCATTACAATTTTAAACACATTTTCAACCGAATGTTTTGAAATCACCACATACTTGGGTACTAATGTTGAAAATATTAAACAAAATGAACATAATAGTAAGGGCAACTTGACCAAACTGTATATTAACTAACAATGAATATAACAAGTAACTTCTGTTTTGCTGTGATTATTAACCACTGGAGTGAAACAATTTCGCTTATTAAATAACTTAATATTTTGGCGCAAAGTAAAAAAAGTTAAACATCTAATCCAACATTCATTAACTGTAAAACATGTTTAAGAAAAGTTTTGACTATAACTTGAATATTGCTAAACAGTAATATACATGTATTCCATACTGTTTTAATCAAATCATTTTAAAAGCTTCAGATCTCTCACAATTATTTTCCACAAATCTGAATCAATTCCATGATCCAATGAATCGGAAATGGAACAAAACGTTTTAGGAACTTGCTGATTTGCCACATAATACACCCCAGTGTGAAGGGTTATCTGTTTCTTGCTGATTTGCCACATAATACACCCCAGTGTGAAGGGTTATCTGCTTCTTGCTGATTTGCCACATAATACACCCCAGTGTGAAGGGTTATCTGCTTCTTGCTGATTTGCCACATAATTAATACACCCCAGTGTGAAGGGTTATCTGCTTCTTGCTGATTTGCCACATAATTAATACACCCCAGTGTGAAGGGTTATCTGCTTCTTGCTGATTTGCCACATAATTAATACACCCCAGTGTGAAGGGTTATCTGCTTCTTGCTGATTTGCCACATAATACACCCCAGTGTGAAGGGTTATCTGCTTCTTGCTGATTTGCCACATAATACACCCCAGTGTGAAGGGTGATCTGTTTCTTGCTGATTTGCCACATAATTAATACACCCCAGTGTGAAGGGTGATCTGTTTCTTGCTGATTTGCCACATAATTAATAAACCCCAGTGTGAAGGGTTATCTGTTTCTTGCTGATTTGCCACATAATACACCCCAGTGTGAAGGGTTATCTGTTTCTTGCTGATTTGCCACATAATTAATACACCCCAGTGTGAAGGGTTATCTGTTTCTTGCTGATTTGCCACATAATACACCCCAGTGTGAAGGGTTATCTGCTTCTTGCTGATTTGCCATATAATACACCCGTGTGAAGGGTTATCTGCTTCTTGCTGATTTGCCACATAATACACCCCAGTGTGAAGGGTTATTCTGCTTCTTTGAAGCACCAAAGTGCATGCTCTGAATTTCTCTGTCAAGGTTTGTAACCATATGTCTGGCGCCATATAACTGTAAACAAAATGTGTTGAGTTCATCGTTAAATAAAACATTTCTTTCTTTCTTTCTGTCAAGTTTTGTTACATAATTCTCTGCAAAGTCAACATGAATGAGACACTCATTTTCAGACATATCCTTTTGCAGTTTTCTGTAGTGGTCAAATTGATTTGTGATGTTAAACACGTGTCTCTTAAACTTAACTAAATGATCAAAGAAACTATCCCAGAGTTGTCCAACAGAGCCAGTTATTTCCTCCCTGACCATAAATGTAACATCTTTTTTTGAGTTTTTGATTATTCTACTCTCCTTTTTAGTTCTCCACTGTGTCCATGTGATATGTTCATTCTTGTCATAAGTTTGTGTGTCTTTTGTTTTTAATGTGCATTCATTGCAGTAACCATACATGCATTCCTTTTTACTAGTATCACAAACTATCATTTGGTCGGCAGGTCACTTGTTTGCAACATCTTCAAACTGTGCAACTTATAAACCATATACTGGATATTTTCATGCTGTTTGCATAGACAAGTCTTTCTATTTGATTCGGTAGCTTTCTTGACCCAAAATGGTTTCAATCTGCAGAAAACAGGATAGCTTAAACACACTTCAAATTTTTTTGACAAAAACTTTTTATGTAGATTTTTACATGAATCTGTCAACAAGTGTTTCTGTATTTTGATCTTGCTCTTTGTTACAGTTTGTTTCATGCCAGTTGCAACACTGCTGTTATCGTCTCTATGAAAAAAATCCTCTACCTTCTTTCTTAATCTTCTTGAGAGACAGATTCTTCATGAACCTTTAACCTTTCACTTAGCATCGCAATTGGTTTGCTTAATCCCTTTTATTTTTTAAGACCATTTCTTCTTTTCTCCTTTTGAAGATATCTGGTTCTTTTTATTGGGTCCTTGTCCCTGCGTTGTTTTTCTGCTGCTGACAAGCCCATTTGTCACCTGTAATTATCAATTAATCTTTATATTAGGTTTTTTAAAGAGAGAACTGAATCTAATAACTATAATTGTATCATGTACATGTAAGTACTCTCACATAATAAAATGTTAAGATTAATTACTGATAGAACTTATTTGAAAAGTTAGGATATTTAGGTGTAATAAAATGTTAGAAATTATATTTTATTACTATTTAATATCCACCCTGTTCCCATTTATTTACTAATACAGTAACAGTATGAATTTGTCCATACTGTTACCATTTCAGGAGTAACAGTATGGACTATAACAATATACAATATTTTAGCAATTATGTACACAAGGTCACGGTCAAATGTAGAATGCCCGGTTGGTACATGGTGTGCTCTTAGACAACATAATTTCCTTAAATGTTTTAAAATGTAATTTCTAATTTTGACATATGCTAAGACAGTATTAACAGTATGGATGCTCAAAATTTGTACGCTTAGAAATATACTTACTTGTACAAAAAGTTGTGTCTTCTTGTCCAGGTTAGTAAATTAATTCCACATTCAAATAACGAGACAGGAAGTGGAAGATCCTTTAAAGGAGGTACAACAAGACAGATTTCATGGAGCACCAATTATGAACATTTTATGATGAAGGTAACACTATGGACATATATGTAAGGGACACGCATATTTAATTTTAAAAATTCTAAAATAAAATTATCAAACATAAAGTATAATAGAACAGTATTATTACTTAATATCTCAGGTTTACATTTATGCAGAAAAAGTTAAAGAATAATATTTTTTTAAACCAAATATTAAACTTTATATAACTTCACCCCTTGCAAGGGACATGAGATTTCAGCATAATTTCTCAAATAAAATACTGATTTTTTAAAAACTAATGTCTGAAATATATTACAAATATGTGTGGTTTTGTGTATTGATGTAAAAGTAATAGTCTGTGAAAAAAATTGGGAAATATATACATTTTATAATATAATTTAGAGCTGGGACCGAAAATGTTATAATGTTTTATATTGACCCTACTACGCACACGCAGTTCTACCTTTAGTTCTTTCTGCATTATATTTTACTTCATAGACAATGCAAGTCGAGATGCATGCTTTGGCTGTTCTAGCATTTTGTTTTCACCTCTGTATTAAAAATGATATTTAATTTGTATATTATTTAATGGTACTTTGTACAGAAACATTTTTATTTATAATGGATTTCTTTTTCAAATACATGTAATGTTATTTCATTTGTTATGGGTTTAAAACTTAATAACATGTTTTATATGAATTTTAACTTTATTCATTTATTTATTATCAGTTTCCTTTTAACACAAACGGACTATATACAGTCAGTCAGGGTTGCCACAGGTCAGGGAAAAGTCAGGGAAATTCAAGGTCAGGGAAAAGTCAGGGAATTTTACAGCTGGACAGGGAAATTTGGAAATTTTCGAAAAGTCAGGGAAATCCAACCTTGGTCAGGGAAATTTGAAATTTTTGGACAATGTTTCACATGCAAAATGATGTGTAAATGTGACAATTGTCACCTGGTCCAATCATATATGCTAGTGTCCCACTGTGTTGGATGGCTATGGCAATCTTCTGTACTATTATTATGCAACAGCTTATCTTTGAAATTGTGCCTTATTTAATAATATTAGCTGATCTGCTAACCGATAGGCAAAAGGGGATACAACGATAGTCTTGTACATATATACACATGTATGTGCATGGGTAGCATTTTAGCAAATGTGTTAATAAGTGAATAACTTTTTAACCGCTGGACAGATTTTAATAATATTTGGCTACAATGTCTTCTAGGCACTTCGTTGCGCATGCTATATACATGTATGTCTATTGCCCAATATCAAGTTCACTTCACAAAATTTTGTGGGTGTGTATCATCCATCTCCATTAGGCATGAGAACAATTTCTGAAAACCTGAAATAAAACGTACCATGAACAATATTACACTAATGAGAGTAATAAGACTGATGCATGCGTCTTGTAGTGCATTGTAATTAATCAGGCCTTTCCTCAGAAATTATTTAAAGCCCTGGGGTAATTTACTGTGAACGTCATATTTTGATTGTTCATAATTATGAATTTAGGGATTTACTCACATATCAACCATAATTTGTATGTATTTCTTATAAAAAATAATATTGTATGTATCATTATCAAATAGAACCAGAAATCAATGAAAAACTATTCAAAATGATAATTTTAAGCATTTAGTTTGAAATTTAAAGCGCTATGGTACCATGTTTTTTAAATTAAAGTGCTGGGATACCACAGCGCTATAAATGGCTAGGAAAAGGCCTGTTATTATGTGCTGTTGGCTGGGAAATTTTACGATATTGTATTTTATACCCCCACAATGAGTTGCGGGTACATGTATACTGGAATCAGATTGTCCGTTTGTCTTTCCATCACAACCCGTAGTCTCGTACATTTTTATTTTCTTTGACGGAATTCCACACATGCATTTGTATGGCAATCATCCATTATTCTGTAATGAATCTACGACCCTTGTTTACAGCGAGATCAAGGTCACAGACATTGTTCCAACATTTAGGGTTGATTAACAAAAAGTCTCGCAAATTTTGAATAACTTTCCTTTGACGGTATGTCAGGATATTTCACATATGCATAGTTCATTCTGGGTCACGGCCCTTGCGGGGGTATTCCATAAGCACTTGCTTACTGACAAATCTAGTTGTAACTATCATTGTAACAGATAAACTGACAAAGTATGATTGTCAACCAATGTAGTGCCCATGTTTCTAATAAAATAAATCTTGTAAATGGTAGCCTACGATGATGAAGCCTGATATGAAATCATGCATGGATATTCAATGGTAATGGAGAATGTCTAGTAATTTTTCACTGCACATTCTACTAACATTTCATTCCATTTCTCTTACACATTATGCATAGTAGTAAGTATCCAGGGAGTTTTTCATGTCAGTTGTTATACCATGACAAGAAGTTATCTGCAGTCAGATTGTCTGTCCATGTATCCATAAATATGGACACTATTCCAGCCTTTGTGGTAAATTGTGTATACACCTTTATTCCCTTGATTAGCTGAATTGAATGTTCTTGAAGTTCGTATTTTTGTGATACATTTGGCTGACTTTAAATCATTCCACGTGTGCCATACCGACCATTCCACCCCGATATTTCTGTGATCAAGGCCACAGTCTGTCAAAATTAATTTTGAGGCTATTCTGTAAGCACATGCTTAAGGTGTTACAACACTAAATCGTTTTGCTATATAATTTAACCAAAAATACCAAATATTGACAGTCTCTGCCACATTCAATAAATATTAGGATCCTGCACCACCTACTTACCCATAATCTGCAACATGTCTGCAGTGTAATTTCAACAAAATAATAATAGGTTCACTTACTCCTAAGAAAAATTAGTCCATCTCAATGTGGAGACCTAGATTTGTTTATAATTCTGGGCACCTGAAACTGTTGACATCACGTGAGGGATTTGTTTTTTTTTGTATTTGTCCAATAACTAAAATCTGGTAGGAAATGGTGTCAAACTAACCTCAACATGTGTCTTAGGTGACATGAAATACAAATAGATAACCATCTGCAAGCAAACTGTCTCTGTATCCCCACAAATCCAGCTTACCGTGTTAGGAACTACTTATTGTATACACCTTCAACGGGTTCACAAGCTGTTTGCACTACTAAGACCTTAAGCTCTAAACAGTCAAGTATGGAAGTGTATTTTATAATTTATTAACAGTACAAGACATTGAAATATTGTACAAACTCTTGCTTGATACAATGCATTGTAACCATATCTAGTGTACATTATCGTATTACCATAGACGTTGAGTATCAGGCTACCTGAGTGGGCAAATTTAAGAATTTTATATGACGACACCTTCATGATGAAGTTCATCTGTAAAAACTGTTGTACATGTTATAACACCCAATGTTACTATGAACACATAAAAAAGTCAATTGTTTTACTTTAAATAACAATATATAAACTTAATCTAGATACATTTTATCAAATTGTCCTACTTTTAGCACAATTATTTGGTCAGGGAAAACTGAAGATGAGTCAGGGAAAAGTCAGGGGATTTTGAAATCTCATGTGAGTGGCAACCCTGTCAGTACATGGTTATTATTTAACAAAGAATATTCTAATGTTCAATTTCAATGTGATAATTGGAGGGCTAGCTGAATTTGAGAATTAAGGGCTAGTAAGATTCTTTTTCCACTGGCCCTGCTGGCGACCATGGTTTTCATGTTCATTTTCAACACTGGTAATTAAATCAGATAAAATATATAAACATAAAACCATATCAAAATAACATCATGCTGTCATTAATTAACTATGATCAAGTTCCATCAGTGGGCCCATTAGGCTAATTCTCGTTCCAGCCAATGCTCCAAAACTGGTTTATGTACTATCCTGTCAGTGGGCCCATTAGGCTAATTCTCGTTCCAGCCAATGCTCCAAAACTGGTTTATGTACTATCCTGTCAGTGGGCCCATTAGGCTAATTCTCGTTCCAGCCAATGCTCCAAAACTGGTTTATGTACTATCCTGTCAGTGGGATGGTGCACATAAAAGATTTTTACTAATCCAACCAATTAAGGCGCTTGTGCTGGGGGTTCAAAAGTTTAACAGCTTCGTATTTATCAGCAAGTGACAAATCGTTTAACAGACATGTACACTGCATCTAATGAATAAGTGAACAACAATCCTTTCTTAGTCACATTTATTAAATACATAACCGCCTTGGATGATTTATCTCTAAACCTTTAATTACTAAGGCTTCTCAATATAACTAGTGCACGGGGCACGTTATGTCAATACTTTTCTCAGTCACATTTATTAAATACATAACCGCCTAGGATGATTGATCTCTAAACCTTTAATTACTAAGGCTTCTCACTATAACTAGTGCACTATGTCAATACTTTTCTTAACATGCACGGCAAGTTGCTTCCCTCTATGTAGCATATTTAAAATGGCGGGGGACTTTTAGCGGTTGTTGTTGGAAGATTTATTTTGTTAATAATGACATAAGTACTTCAATCGGGATTTAGTGAGTATGGTAGGTTATACATTTTTGGTTTATGTGTTCATATGTTTGAAACATGGTGCCACAAGTTTTGAAAACCAGCTACATATAGGGTATGTAACAAGGTTTGGACGTAGAAGAACCACACATTCTACGTCCCTTCGGACTACAATATAATGTAATTAATATAGAACAATGATTGCCCTGAACACGCATGTCCTCAATGCGTACAAGTGCACAGGCGGTACTTCTAAAAATAATAGTCGGAGAGTGAAATAAACTTGTGATCGACAGATTAACTTACCTGTTGTTGAGATGGCCTCTGATTAACAGCAGTATATTGCAAACAAAACATTAGGAGTTAGGTTTATTCAACTTAAGTATGTCAATCTTAAATCTTGCAGTAGAGCTTTGTGATTGACACTAAACATGTTGCCTGGCGATTACAGTCAGCTTACCACATGTGTGACACAGTGAGCACAAACAAAAGATTAATCGGCAATTTATTTCAGCTTTTTTGCCAAATTTTGATAGACTTTCTCAGTACTTTGTGACATTAATTTAACACAAAAACTCTAATCTTAGTTATTTTTATGTGCAAATAACTGATATTTAGTCTGTAATCCATGCAATTAACCGTTTGTTTTGTAGTATTATAAAATAAGGACAAATTGTTCCGTGTTGGGTGAAAATAGTCGATTAACCAAATTATGCTATACACCAATATGCAAATAAGTGGAGTTGACTACTGTATATATATATATATATATATATATATATATATATAGTCAGACCTCGTTACAACGACCATGTTCGTCCCTGGGTCACTTTGTCATTATATCGAAAATGTCGTTATATCGAAATTGCAGTTATAAAAAAAATGTTTTGCTTAACAACACCACTAGAGCACATTGATTTATTAATAACTGGCTACTGGGTGTAATTTTAATTTATTATATAACATTTAATGAAAGATCTTAAAATATCAGTGAAATAAAAGTGTTATCAGTCACTTAGTGATGATAACACATTTTAGAGAGAAAATTTCACTCTAAAATGTGTCATCGTCACTGTAGAAAGTGTTACCTTAACTGTAAGGAAGCCGGAACTATTTTGCTATATAATAAATAGAAAATTTGATGTTTTTTTGTCTCATCTCGTGAAAGATGCGCAAGTACGACTTGTGAGATATGATTGCAAACTTCAATCGATGATATACAAATCATATTTGACAAAAAACATGAAATATCCTCTATATATAGGAAACCCGCTACATTTTTCCATTAGTAGCAAGGAATCTTTTATATATACCATCGCACAGACAGGATAAGACATACCACTGCATTTGATATACCAGTCGTCGTGCACTGGCTGGAATGAGAAATAGCCCAATGGGCCCACCGAAGGGGACCGATCACAGACCATTATTAAATATATAATTATTAATCAAGGTGCATTCACTGTCATTCTAATCATTCCTTGGTTAAAGATACCTACGACTGATACCTACTTTGTTTACATGATATCATAAAATAGTAGAGTTAATTGTTGGAAGTTAATCCTTTAATTGAATGACTCAAGGTTTATTTTCAAAAGCAATACATGTCTACAGATTTAACTGACATCGGTAACTCGAACATCATGTGATCATGTTGGCTCGAGACGAGATCAAGGATGCTGAGTGGCTGTGTGTTTACTGCCAATGTACTATGGCATCTGTGATTATGTAATGTTGTTGTAAAGAGGTGTTTTCAGATGTCAATTGCAGGTTTGTTCCTCATTTGCTCAGTCTGTGTTGGAAGGTGTGAATTCCGGTGTAATGAACAGAATAACATTGATGTATGTTTGTTCCTGACTCTTTTTGGTTGGATGGTGTAAATGTCGTAGTAACGACGTTCGTTGTAACGGGGTCTGACTGTGTGTGTATATATATATATACACACACATACATTGTATATAGAATCAGAATTAATGAAATCAATGAGGTAAATTTTATTGACACAACATTGTAATCAATGTACTAGTAAACAAATAAACAGGGCTCATTTTCTAGTAATTACTACAGAACATTATATTGTGTATTAAGCAAAAATTATTAGGCCACAATGTTAAGCTGGGATTTATTCCCGATACATTTAGCGGGGAAGAATGTCTCGACCACATCCAACTGCAAACTTCGCTTGCCTCAGTCTAGTCTCCTGCCTCATGCTAAATTCTATGCACACACATGCCTGCAGTGGTACTGTGTATGGTAGCTCTGTATTCTGAATATTTATGGAAGGACACTGATCTTTATTTTATCAAGACTTTGTTTTCAGTGCATTTTCCTGGCATGCCTCTTTAAAAACATTTGACAATGTGGTTGCTTTGTAAACTATAAACCCTAGAACTGAACTTAGTCCATGCTTGAATTCCATGCATATTTTCATATTTATTTTTAATTACAATTAAAAACTGCATAACAATTGTTTGCAACACAAAAATGCATTTGACTAACAAATCAGTGCTCCACAATGGGTGTAACAAAGGCTGTGGTATGTACTATCCTGTAATACACAAAAATAATAAAATATGAACACAATGCAAATTTACAATTATTTAATTAAATACAATAAATATATGGTTGAATGTTTTATATATTTTTTTGTTTTTATTTTATTTTATAATAATTATAAATATTTTTTTTTTTTTTTTTTTTTAGAGGGGAGCATATTATAGAACACTTAATCTATTACATCCAACTTGCTATCAGACAGAAATGAACTCCAGGGATGCGTAACTTTCTAATGTTTCCAAAAAATGTTGGTTAGCTCTCTGGTACTGGTTGGCAAAAAATTTCCCTCCCGCCTGATGGGACTATAAAATGCATTTATGTATACAACTCCATTAAACTTCACCCCTCTTCAAAAACAACTGGGGGACCCAACAATAATGACATTTATAAATAATATAAACCATTTATTGAAAACTATTCGTTAATATCATGTCTGGGAGTAGAAAAAAAGATTTTTAAAAACTGGATAAAAAGATCTCAAAAGATGACATATTAAAATTTACTCAATTCAGTTTTTGTTAAAGTATTTTGCAGAAACATGCTACATGTACATATATAAACCTGCTTACAACATTAAATACCTTGATTATTTGAGTACTTGGATGCTGAACTGAAGCCATGAAGCTCTGAGAAACAGTCTGGTAATCAGGGTCTGTGGTCTGCAGACGAACCACCTTCAGGTCTTCACCCATGGCAGCCCAGTTGCTGGGCGATTCTAATGCAGAAACTGTTTTTGAAAAAGAAATTCCTTCATTTCATTGGTGGTACAGTGAAGCTCAATTCCAAGAATCTATAATTAGGCCTAAATCAAAAGAGCTGGATTTAATATTTTCCTTATCAATGTGCCTTTGTTTTTTTGGTGGTGGTGGGTGCGAGTGTTAGAATGTTCACTTGATGCGAGATGGGTTTTCCCCCAAGTCCCAACTAATGCCCCATGTTTGGTATATAGCAATGGCTTTGGTATGTGCTGTCCTGTTTTGAAGTAAAGCATACAAATATTCTTTGTTGCTTTTCAGCAAGAGATGCCTACATTTGTATGGCTACAGGTTGTTGTTTTTCCTCACACTCTAACTTAACAAAGAGTCACAACTATGGTATACTCTTCAAAAAAGTAGGGGAACTCTAATAAGAAGTTACAATTGCCAAAATTGTAAGGTATATTAGCTGTGGGGAATGGTTTTATGATAATAGTGAATTAATTGGGCAAACATTACAACCAGTAGTTCAGTATTACAGTAGGTTTTATGACCACCAAAGATCTTGAAGAACGATTGGGGTCAGAAGTGAAATTTGAAAGTTGACTTTTTTTATCAGTAAATCGCAAATTCAAACAATAAAAATGACTAAAAACTAAACAATTTCAACTGTATGATCAACAGAATAAAACAGATTGATTGAAATAATGTTCCAGTGATTAATGGACTTTCCAGGAAATTGTCAAAATCGAGAATGACACTACATGCACGTGTACGGGGCAACTACGTGATGCATGTGCAAACTATGGAATGTGTTTTGGTGTGTTGATAAACAGACCTGAACGTTCTTTACTAGGATGTCTGTGATCAAAACATAATAGTTGATATTAACGTTAATATTTTTTGAAGAGTATATATATTATATATACTAAAGTACAAATAGCCATTAAGACATGTTTCTCTTTTCTGAAGATAGATGTAAGAAACTATAAGACACAATGAAACTAATTTTGCTTTTATTTCTTTGTTATTGTAATATTAACATAAACAAGTTTTACATTCCAAATAACAATGAAAGGTCAAATTAACCCACATTGTAAATTGTCATTAAATATAATAACCTTTGAGTAGATCCTTGCGGACAACTTTCACAGTGTCCTCCTTATTATCAGCAGGATATTCTTCCATGGCACCGAAATCTATGATGTATGCAGATCTACCAGCAGGCAAAGTGACATTTGGTAACTTATCACAATAGGCCTTCTCAATAACTCCATTTATTTCTTTATCATATGGTGTTTGATGTTCTTGTCCCAGGTCATCAATTTTAACATAGTGCCACTGAACCATGTTTGAAAGAATCTGAGCCTTCTCATGCTCTTGCTCTAAACGGTCGACCTCTCTTAGAAGTTTCATTGCTACCTCATGGGCATTATGGACATCCTGTTGTATTCCTTCTATGGTGAGTTGTCCAAGGTGTTGCTTGAATGTCACACTCACTTGAAATTTGTTTTCAAGACTGTAAACCTTTTGTATCTTCATGACAAAAAACAGAACATGTTTATAAGTCTGCAATAATAATGAACAATAAGAGTTAAAAATAAAGAACACCTACATGTACATGCAGATTTCAGTATAAATTGGAACACTGATCTCTATATGAGATTTTCTGCATAAAATATTAGTGGCTGTATATTAAACGTGTTTCTGATCATTCTAATATTTGTACTGGGTTAAATTTCATTTTATTTCCTAAAAATTATTTTTTCATACGTACAAAATTATTTGAAGACAAAATCCAGTTTGGCCTTCTTATAAATATTAAGATGACCAGACACACATTGAATATACAGACAGTGATATTCTAAAGAAGAAAATATATTTAATATGTAAGTTTAATCGGAGAAATATTTTATTAGTCGGAACATCTTACAATGCAACAAACTTGGGAATGTCCCTTTAAATATATAACAATACCAAAAAACCCCACCTAATGCATACACATTTTTTTTCAGGAAGAACACATTTCATTTATGGGTAATTTCAGGTTAAAATGGAACTTTTCATAAAAAATGTATTTCTCTACACTACAGTAATTGTTTTAATTTTGTTGTACAGAAGTATGTCTGAACTTTATAAAACTCTATGGAGATTAGTGATTTTGCTTCAGTTGTTTCAGTTGTAGGTGTATCAAGTTGAGAATCTAAAATACTTTTTTGGATCTACGCCATCTTTATGTTGGGGGAAAGTTCTGACTCCTATATTTTACTGATAAAATATCAAATTGCAAAAATATTTTTATACTAGTAAGTGCTGGGTTAGTTCTAATAAATACTTCCATTAAATTTAAATGTTAAAATGTATTATGTTCTGAATCTGAACTTTAAATATATATATTTTTAGATTTGTAACTGCCATGTCTGTAATGATAAAATTACAAAAGTTTATTTAATTTTCATGCATTAACTCACATATACCTATATTTTTTTATGCAATGATAACTTTATGAAATGTATTCAACCACATATATATTATATTTAAAAACTAATGTGTAGTTAACCTGTTATGGACATGGCATAACATATATGCCACATCCATAACATTACAACAGGACCCACATTAGCTTTGATCTGTCAATTCAGTTCAAACAAATTGTTCAACAATGTACCTGTATGATAATCAAAATGCTTTTAATTATGGGATTTACAAATATTTTACTGTTATCTGCCACTTATTCTCTTGACATTCAATATCTATACATGGTACTTGTTGTATCCAGTATTGAAGACACACATTACATTACCATCAAAACTACATGAATGTATGATCAACTTTCAAGGAAGGGAGGAGGGTTAGACAACAAATGCCACTTAAAATGCACAATATTAAAATTTAATGATCTGAATAATCTATTTCATAAACAGCTTTTATTTTCCAAATTACACCATATAAGTCCAATTAGGAGTCTAATCAACTAGAACGGCTTCTCATTTTCTAGCATTTGTTTACATCTTAAAATTTGACAAGCAAAACTTGTTTCTCACTCCACAAAATGAATTTGAAGCCTTGAAATTTAAATGGCGCAGCGGCAAACTTCAGTTATCTACAAACTGAACGTTAACTCTCAATGAGTAAGATTCAACAAAACCATCAGTATTAGCTTCTAAATATGAAGTTCAGACATATACTGTGGTGACATCAATGCATGTATCTATCAGGACACTTTTGTAGTCGAGCATGTGCAACATAGATGGCCGGTCAAACAAAATGATATTTTGTATGATGTATGCGAAAGCAACTGGTACCTATAACAGACGATGATATGTCTTTTGGAAAAATAAACATTTAAATAATTATCACATTTACATACATGTAATGTTGTATGATTGCTACTATTTACAAAATCAGCTAAATTTAAAACAGTAGTTTCCATATAAGCATTTAATATATTGTTGGTATTTTTCTTTGCTAAGAAAATTGGAAAATACTGGTTTACTAGACATCTTCAAAAACGTACTAATCGGATCTGAATTTGTCACAAGTCGAGAGTAATCTTTTCACAACCAAGTTCATTTTAGAACATTTATCGTAAACACTTTGCTAATTAAAAGTATACAGTGCAGCTATGAGTCAGCTTGCCAAGAGAAATTTTGTGTTAAACATGTACTTAGATTGCCATTACAGATTTTAGTAAGCAATTGTGACTTGTGGCTTATGATGGTTTTTGGTGTAAACTGGCGGAGTGGGGATAAAGTAGAGAGTTTGGTTTGGTTTTGTGCAGAGAGAGAGAAACATTGAGGAAATATTGTTCAATATTTCGAACTTTATAATTCTGGGTTGGTGACTACCGTAAGTAGGATATATTTCAGTTTATTGAATTTTTGTTTTAATTTATAGTGTTGTATGTAAATGTAACCGTCAAAGAAATGTTAAATGAATTATGGCGTATTTGAAGACTGTTACTTGTGTAATACAGACATTGTTTAATGGGAATAACTGTACAACATGTGAAATGTTGACGTGGATCTGACGGTAGATTGGTTATTGTATATTGTATTTCAGTGTGTGTTTGTAAGTAGCTGGTGATAAGGATGATGTTCATGGTGCAGAATGAAGTGATGATATAATAAGTGAATGGTCATGATGATGATTGTGATTCAAGAACGACAGAGCTCAAAATTAGCAGTCACCAGGTCACTTGTGGCAACCTTTATTGGCTAAGGGCAACTAAGAATTTTACAAAGATGGTCCACTGTGTGACCATCGATTTAAGGGAAAAACGTTGAGTGTAAATTATTATTTTTTTTTTTTATTAATTACCATCAAATTGTATAGGTTAAATTGTCTTTTCTGATACAGGTTTTAAGGCAATTGATGGAATATCCAAGGTAGTACATTATCTTTTACTTCAGAGAGAATGCAACTCAAGCTGCATACCTTGGCTGTTCTAGTATTTTGTCTACACCTCTGTATTAAAAATGAGATTTAATCTGTATATATTACTGGTAATTTGTAAAGAAACATTTGTATCTATACTGGATTTCTTTAAAAAAAAAATATTATTTGAGCTGATATGGGTTTAAAACTTAATGGGCCGATTTCATATGTCTGGGTTTTGTAACACCAGGTTATATGAAAACCTAGGTTTAACACTGATTTACATAAAACACTGAAAAACTTGACCAAGACCTACACCTGTGGTGCATTTCACATGTGTGTGTTTTACCAGTGTTTACAAAACCACGCTTTTTACACGGGTTACCTGCAGATCTAGAAAGGGACATAAGCAAGGGATAGCTTACACTTCATTACTTTGTAGTTAAAACTCGTTGCTAGTATATTATTAGCATTCGCGTACAAGATGGGGGGTCAGCTATCTCCTCCCCCACCCACCACAGTCTGGGGCAAACCATATTCGGGCAAAAATGATAGAGATGTTTGGCCAAAATAAACTGGCTGGAAACGTTTCACTGTGTATTTTTATCATTCTACTCACAATATTAGTTATAATCCACGTAAAATGTGTACAGAACATTACATAGCTGTTGGTAATAATGCACAGGTGAATAAACGTTGTTGCCCAGAATTGTGCATTTCCCTTAATTGAGGCAAAAACCAGCCTTCCCCCACCCCAACTCCAAAAAAGAGACCTGTACACCTGAGGGTAACGAGAAAACGTTTTGTTAAATTTTCAAACCTGTAGGCCTATCTCGCCTTTTTTCCCCCCTTTATTAAGAATAGACAAACACGAAAGCATGTCATTATAAGACTACAGTTTGTGATAGACGTTTAAAGAATTTGCGTTCATGACTGTTTTTAGCGTTAAATTTATAACAAAATGTCATTTTAATGCAATTCATTATACATGTATATATTTTTAGCAGAATAAAGATAATTTTTGTTTTTGAAAATTATCTGTGAGTGTGATTAAAATACAAAGCAATAGCAATACTCAGAACAAATGTGTAAAGTGGTTTATATCGTTTCTATAAATGTACTGTACGTGCATGTGTGTCTAAAATAAAGGTGTTTAAAGAAAACATAGCTGGGGTAATAAATAGAATAATAAACGAGATACCAGTTATTATCAAATTTAGGTCCCTCGCTAAAGTTCATGACAACTAAACATTATTTAACTCAGGAATTAAAAAAAACAACAACTGGTATCTTGTTTATTATCATCTATATATCTCAGGCGCCACAAACAAGGTGAATAATAGTTATGTGAAGGGGTGGATCTTACACACCCATTGGTGTGAAAATCATTTGTTATTTTTGATAACACATACTTGTTAACATGTACGTGTGTTAACAATTTCAAGACATATGACTGGCTACTCCTATGTGATGTCCAGGTCACCAATACCATTCATCCAATTGAAAAACAGCATGTGTAGTCAAAATCGATTACATTGTGATGTATAATTAACCTGACAATCATTTGTCTGTGACGCATAACTTAGCTACATGCGGAAGGTCTGTAAATAACTTTTAGTCGAAAAAGATGTTAAAATTTGCTTAAAACCTGATTTTTGAGGATATGTAAGAAATAAAACAATCCATTCGTGTCCGTTAGATATAATTTATCTTACTTGTTGATTAAAAACGTATCCAACTCGCTTTCGCTCATTATATACATTTTAAAACAAATTGTTTTAAGATAAATGGTATCTAACGGCCACTCATGTATTATTCTCTATATACAGTCGTGCTAAAATAAAATAAAAACAAAACGAAAGGGCATCTTGTCTAAAGGGGGGGGGGGGGGGGTCGAACCCCCTGATCCCCCACCCTTTATCTGCTATTGTAGTGGGTTAAAATGGTCTCTAAAAATATGTTCACATTTAATGGCTCAGCGATACTGATGTAAAGCACCATTTTGCTGCCGAAATTATCAATGAAGAAAAGTTACTTTGAGCAAACCCAGTGAAAAACCACCTCAAGGGAAAGTTTAAACAAGCAATACAATTGCAACCCAGTGTTAAACTAGGGTTACTGAAAACCAGACATGTGAAATGCACAGTAAACATGACCCAGGGTTTAACCTAGGTTTAACCCATATGTTTCCAAAACCCACCGATAACCCAGACATATGAAATCGGCCTAATGTGTTTATATGTTTTATTATGAAGTTATGTGCCAATTCATTGGATTCCTTATGACGCAAACATACTATATACAATGGGAACATGGTTATTATTCAACAAAGAACATTCTATAGTCCCTCCCATCCTCTTTCAAAAACATTTTTTTATATGTAAATAAACTTAGTTTGGTTTGACATAAGAAGAAAAGCAAAGTTGTTTTGGAAATAATAATTAAAAAAACTGTGTGTGCAGGTTAGAAAACAATTGGCTCAGAAATAAATAACTTGTAGTAAATTCCATATAATGAAAAAAGCATTCCCTGTAAAAAGGATTATAGTTTTGATTTTGGCTGTGCAGTTAAATTTCAATGTCATAATTGGAGGGCTAGTTGAATTTGAGAGGGCCAGTAAGATTTTTCGTCAACTGGCCCTGCTGGCAACCATGGTTTCCATGTTAATTTTCAACCCTGGGACAAAGGTTATCATGATGATCATGATTGTGATGTTCAGTCCAGTAATGGTGTTGATTGGGATATGATCAGTGATCGATCATAGCGACAGCGATAATTCTAGGATGGCGATGATGTTCAGTGAACAGTAATGGTGTTGACCGGAATGTGATCAGGGAATGATCATAGTGACAGCAATGACCGGAGGATGGTGATGGTTAGGTGATCAGTGATGGTGGTGAAGTTAAGTATGATAATTGGTAAACAATGACGAAAAGAGTGATAACGACGTTGATTATGTTTTCTTTGTTATACATGCCCTAAAAATTGTACATGTACAAAATATAGTAACAGTAATCATAGCTAATTATTTAATTTTTGTTTCAATACATGTACAGTACCGGTATTTGTTTGTTAGAAAGTCACAGACCATGTGATTGAAACGTATTTGGTCTGTGAGCCACTGACCAATCAGAGCTATTGGGTTCAGTTGTTCAGATTATTTTTACGAAGTAGAATTCTGGCTGCAAGCACACATTGGTCATTTGAGATTAGCATTATTATGGCATATGATATCCCATGTTTGAAATAATAACTGTTGTAATGACAGATTTTATCAGTTTGTATATTTTTTATCAACAACATTGGGGCTGTTCTAGATAAGAATGAATGAATGAATGAATGAATGAATGTTTAATGACACCCAAGCACAAAAATAGAGATTAGCTATTGGGTGTCAAACAAAAATAAGTACATCAATATAATTATTTCCATTAAAACCCCCAAAAACTACAATTATGTAAAAACATTGTAAAGAGCTGTGAGAAACGTACAATAGAATAGAATACAAATATCAAGATAAGTATACTTTAAAATTATGTACAATACAAAAGTCAAGGTAGGGCTCAAGTATATTTTAAAACTTTGCATATAAATCAAAATGTTTTAAAAACTTCAAGATTAATTCTGGGTGGAATTTAAATGATTCCAAAACATTTCTGTTGCCAAATATATCATTTCTCGTCGGCTTGAGATGAACACACTCCACCAAAATGTGGCGCACAGTCAGTGTACACTGACAATGTTCACACTGAGGAGGAGGGTCCTTCTTTAAAATAAATGAATGCGTCAAATATGTATTTCCCATGCGGGCATGGCACAAGACTACTTCATCCTTCCTGCATCGCCTGAAGGATGACTGCCACTCTCCCAGGATTGGCTTGATAGAATGAAGCTTGTTTGCAACCGCACCATTCCAATCATCTTGCCAAGTAAAAAGGATATATTGGTTAATGTGATATTTAAAATCACTGTAAGGAACACCAACATTGACACAGGGTAGGTTCAAAGCAGACTTGGCAGCAACATCTACCTTTTCATTGCCCTTAATGCCAACATGGCTGGGTACGCAACAAAATATAACATCTTTATTGGCAATTGATAAAAAGACACACTTTCATATCACCATCCCAACCAAGGGATTCTCCAGCTTCATGTACTGTTCATGCCTGGAGACACTAAAGTGAGTCTGTAAAAATAACATAGCCCTTACACAGATGTGTAACACATTTGTAACACTGGTGGCAGAGGCATGTCAAATGACGTGTTACAAGATTTTGAGGGCGGAGGGCTGGTTACATAATTGTTTAATTAAAAATGCTACATGAATGCCAGTGCCCCAACAATTTTAACACGTGTCAGTTGAATTAATTGTATGCCTATGTTTAACCAGTTCTTTTTTTTTTTAAATAAATAAATAATATGAGGGATCTAGTTCAGTTGATATCGGACCCATTGTTTTTCCTTTCCTTGCAGGTTGATCTGTTTGTGATTGTCTGTACTTGTAATAATTCACTTATTGGACAGGCAGGGCTATAGGAACCGGGGGATGGGACTGGTTGTGCTCCCACTTGAGTACGAAAACGTACATGTTTTTTTTCTCCTACTCTATATAAAAAATGAATAAAATTGTTTTGTTAGAAATAGGGTAATGTTTATGGTGAAGGTAGGTACTCATGCAACTTTGACTTTTAAAGGTCACTTTAGGTGTCAGATTGGTTAAAAATGGAAATATATTTAAAAATTAATTTTCCCAGTTTGGGAGTTTCGTACTGTATATAGTTCATATTTAATTCTAACTGTGAGGTAGCTAATACATGTACATGTATCAAAGAGATCTAATCAAACCTGTGACGGATTCAAAATTTTCAGCAATTCATCTGTAATTGTCTTTTTAACCATTTCCTCTTCACAAAAACGTTCAATCAGATCATCAACAAATTCTGTTTCAATGATGCATCTTTCTCTGGACTCCAATCCAGCAATGAACTGACTTCCTCTTAGAGATTGTATCAGCTTGCACATGCCAGATCGTTTATGTACATACTTTTTCTGTTCAATTTTACTAGCCAATTCTTCTAAAGCTTTTGTAACTGAATCCATTCCATTTTTATTAGCATTAATGTTAAAGTCATTGCCAGTAAGTGTACATTGGATGACTGCTTGATGCTGTTTCAAATGAGACATTATTTGACTGGTCTCTCTTTCACAGTACTGCTGCAAAAAGCGATGTATACCTGATGGAAACCTGACTGAACGTGTATATATGACATTATCCAAAATGAATTGATCAACTTCCTTTGTTACAGTAGCAATGATATCATCTGTGGCAATAATGGTAATACTACTGTTACCAGCTTCATGGATGATTTCCAGAAGATCACCAAATCTAGCTGACAAATGAGTAGTCAATGACTTCCACCTCTCTGATGACAACAGGGTAACAGCCTCAGGATCCAACGTCTGTTTGTTCTCAACCACAGACTCACTGATCACTTCTGCAATCTCCACAGGATCAGTGTCCCCGAATGTGAAGACTGTGACTCCAGTATCACTTACTTCCCAGGCACCTAACAGATTTTTTATTTTTTATTTCTTTAAAATATAATTTAGAACACTTTTCTTATTAATCAACTGCAACTGACTCTCAGACAGACTGGGTCCTTTGAACTCTTTAGTTGTCAGAATTGACTCATACATTTCAAGCTTTGCTTTGTTTACATCTCCAAGATCTCCATGAAACACTATTTCAGCTGTTTGAATCTTTATATTAACTGTCAACCCAGGATATTTTTTCATCATTTTCTTGGGAAAGTCATTTATCAGAAGTAGATGCAGTAGTATTGATTTTATACTGCTAATGGTCTCAAATGTTTCATTGCTTTTCTTTCCATATGTTTCTTTGATCTTCTTCACCAAAGAGTTCACTTCTTCCGCTGTAGTTTTGACAACTTCTGCATGTCCAACAACTACTACTGTAGAAAGATCCCTCAAAATGAACACACTCGCATCATCAGTGTGCTTGACATCCCATTCTTTCACAACTTCATCCCAAATATCTTGAAGAACATGTATTTCCTCAACTTGTAGCACATTCAGATATTTGAGCAACACATATTCTGCATCACTAGCCCAGCTGCTTGACAAGGAACAAGCATCTGGAATCTCCTTTGTCAGAGTACATGTCAGAGTAACTGATCTATCATCTAATTCTGACCAGCTTAGTTTGGCACGACGACACTCCAAATCTTTGAAAAGAGATTCATTTGATGTTTTGGACTCTTGAATAAATTTCAGTTTGTGCTTATCAAGGTTTTTGACTTCCACTGGAGCTGGGATTTCACACAAGGTTGGCTCACTGTCATCGTCATCATCGTCTTCATCAAAAAGACATTCGTGATAAACTGCAACATCCAGAGTAGTGCCATCAAGCTTGTGGCGTCTGCTCATGGTCACAATTGGCTCAATGGCTGGAAAATGTAATTTATTATTATAGATGCAATGGAAGGGAAAGTATAATTTATTTAATAACATACCAGCATAATTGTTGTTGTTCTGAGGCTATAAGCTGGTTAGTAATTAAATTAAGAGCTCATTGAGTGAAAGAAAGGTTAGTGGATGATGTGCATAGATATCACAGATTGAGAGAAATGAATCTATTTGGGCAGCAACAGAGTTTAAAAACATACAGCAGTTTAAAATGAGAGAAAACTGAATGACAAAACCATCAAAAGGGAATACAAAATGGCTGTGTATTCACAAATGTAAAAATTAAACTGGAATTTGACAAAACAGGTCACTTCCATTACCATACATACACCCACCTTAACAAGTC
This sequence comes from Gigantopelta aegis, assembly GCF_016097555.1. Taxonomy (NCBI): domain Eukaryota; kingdom Metazoa; phylum Mollusca; class Gastropoda; order Neomphalida; family Peltospiridae; genus Gigantopelta; species Gigantopelta aegis. The sequence continues at coordinate 15,860,378 of NC_054708.1, read as the reverse complement.
TTTAAGTTTAAAATGAAGGGTTTGGATCATATAAAGAGTTTAAATTAATCCTGCTCAAAATAAATACTGACAGGACTGTTTAGTGTGCAAAGTATTCTTGAGTAATTTTTGTCATATTACAGGCTGTATACTGCTAATTGTGTACATTTCCACCTGTTTTTTAATAATCACCTGCTATAAATTTCAACACAAGACATTTGAACCCTACAACTATGTATTATACTACACTATTTTCAGTAAATAAATAATTTTACCTGTATGATCTCTTAAGCAAATCAGACAGCAACCTTTATTAGAAATCATCCGAACCTTCTGAACCTCAACACCATCCACATTACCAGAACGTTTCCCTTCAAAGTAGTTACTAACTGTATCTTTAGTGGTCTTTGATTTTAGTCCCCATACAATGATAGTCTCACTAACGAGAACCTTGCTGACTGTCAAATTAGAAACCTCCAGGGGTCATTTTGCACATTCTGCTTGGAGTTTTTCCAGGTCTGAAGTTAAAACAGAAACATTTTCAAATTTACAGTAGTCAAAACCTTATGTTTATTGTGCTTGTGACTCAACTACATCATGCAGAGATCATGTGTTAAGGTTTTGTTGCTCAGATTTACTAAAATACCAAATGTTTTTAGACTTTTTTATTTTAAAATTAAGTACACTCCGCCATTTAATTTAAATTTTTGTCAGTACTAGATAATTAATTAATTTGTAAAGACCAACTCATTTTTAATTTTTATTTAAATTTAAACAATTTAATTAAAATTCTAAATTTAAAAAATATCTCTCTATTAGTTTGTGAAGACTGTCCCTAAGAATACTTAACCTAAATTTCAGAACTATCCAATCAAAAATTTAGGAGATTTTTGTTTAATTTTCAATGTTAAATGTCTATTTAAAATGTTTAAGTTAACTAAACATTCCGAAATATCTCTTTATTAGTTTGTGAAGATTGCCCCTGAGAATAATTATACTATGTTTAGGAACTATACAATCAAAATTCTAGTGGAAGATAGACTTTTAAATTTTTAATGATAAATTTTTATTTAAAATGTTTAAATTTAATAAAAATTCAAAAGTTGAACATTCCATAAAATATCTCTTTTAGTTTGTGAAGATTGCCCCAGAGAATCATAGTACCAAATTTCAGAACTCTAGAATTTTTTTATGTTAAATTTCTATTTAAATTAAAAAATTAAAAGTTTTCAAAAATATCTCTCTATTAGACTTCAAAGCAAACGTTGATAGACAGATGGACAGACTGACGCCAGACAAATCGGTATCAGAAAGGCTTCATTGACAAACAGCTAGTTTTACTTTATCCTTTAGATGAAGCATTTTATAACTACTGTATGACATAAGATTGCCACAGACCTTAAATGAAATAAAGCAATTATTAGTTGAACACATTTTAGTTGAAATTTTAACAGAAATAAACAAAATTTTTTTTTTTTAATTCTTACCTGGCATTTCCTCAAATATGACAACTGCCATTCCTTGATTGTCTCCGTACAGGACATCCCTGATGTCGCACTGCCCTCGGACTTCCAGGTAGTTTATCAAACGGTCTGTTGTTGTGCACTCTCTGATACCTGTGACCAGCACTCTGTCAGTGTAGCTGGGTCGAGCAGTCTGTGGAGGCGGGTCGATGGAAAACTGTACTTGGAGATCACAGTCGCCAAACCTGTGGGTCTTTTCAACAATGGTCTTAGCAACTACAAAACACATTAGACAGGTGGTTTGTTTTACATATTATCTTTCTAAAAATAAGGAACACCTGAACATGATTACAAAAAGGACGTTCTAATTCAACACATTTGTAAGAACAAATCTGATTGAATCTCTGCTAAAAATTTCAGGTGGTAAAATCACTGTTATACTGGTCGCAAATTTTCTGGCAAAGAACAGGGTTGTTTTATAATGACGTCATGAAGACAATTTCTGTAGTGTTCATATTACATACAGAAGTCGTTAAATACTGAGACATTTTTATGTCAGAAATGAACATATTATTCTTTATTAGTCATTATCTAATCTAATATGTCAAATTACACATCTATGTTAGAGCCGCTAACTGTTCTACCACCCATTGTCTGTTAATGGGCTGCCTAATGATGTCAACAGCTGGTGACGTTTGTATGCTTATTCTTACTAAAAATGTGACAATTTCCTATTTAAAATCAACCAACAAACAGTTTAATTAGAATACGGAGAACCCTACTGTGTTTTCCAATTTGCGGGCGTATATTGGTGGTTTTACAGTCCCAAATTTACCCTTTTATTGGCTCCGCTAACGCGTCGCCAATAAAACTAAATTTGCGGCAGTAAAACCACAGACATACGTCTGTAAATCGGAAAACACAGTAGGGTTATCCCCTAAATATCCACATTTACATGAAAATTGTAGCTACATGTTCAATGATTTTTTAATATCTTAATATTTTTAAATATTGTTTTGGCTGCATATTCCATATCAATGAAACAAAAAAGAAAAGAATACACAATTATGGACAATAATTACAGGGCTCGAATTTAACGACAGTACCGCCAGCAATTGCTCTGGCTATGATATAATTGCTGTAGATAAGCATTTCGACAAAATGCTTTCATAACTGCTGTACAGTGGCATAGGGTGGGTGGGGCCACCGAGGCGATTGCCCCGGGCGCAAAATTCTGGACTGGTGGAAGAGACTCGGGGAGTGCTAACGGTCCACTGGTCGGGGGGGGGGGGGGGGGGGGGCAATACTTGCCTTGCTCCGGGCGCTGGTAACCCATGCTACTCCACTGTTGCTGTAGAAGGGCGGGACGTAACTCAGAGGTAAAACACTCGCTTGATGCACGGTCGGTCTGGGATCGATCCCCGTCAGTGGGCCCACAAATGATGTCTCAAAGGCCGTGATATGTGCTATCCTCTCAATGGGATGGTGCATATAAAAGATCCCTTGCTACTAATGGATAAATGTAGCGGGTTTCCTTTCTTAAGGCTATATGTCAAAATGACCAAATGTTTGACATCCAATAGCTGATGATTAATAAATCAATGTGCTCTAGAGGTGTCGTTATACAAAACAAACTTCTTAACTGCTGTAGATAACAAAGTCCTAAGTTTGAGCCCTGAATTATGATTTCATTTCTCTGGTTGAACAAGAGACAATCTTGAACTAGTTCCTGTGATATACGCAGTTATTAAAAATAGAATTATTTTACAATAGTACACCACCCGAGGTTTGACTCTGATCGACAGTGTTTTGGCTGTTTAGAAGTGTGATATTCTTGTACCAACAAAATAGAATTTTGTTCACCTTTGAAATCAGCAAATGTTATGTAGATAACATCATTATGTCGCTGGAAATGAAGAATTTCTCCTCCACCCTTCCTGGGGTTTTCAAAATACAATTCAAGTGCATCATTGCTTGTGTGTGGTCTAAAGTCTTGGACCTTCACAGTCTTAGGTTTTTCATCTGTATATTCACTAGTTGCCACACTGTCTTTCATCTTGTTTACCTCTATGTCACTAAAGACCCATCTATTTACCTCTTATACCACCGTGGAGATTTCTGCTGAAAAACAATATACTGATAGACATACTATATATAGAGAGAATAACTAGTTAATGACATCAGATGTCTGCTTTATCCAGTGAAATTAAGAATGCACATATCCAACGTCATCAACTAGTTATTATCTTTGTCATAAAAATTAAGGGGAAAAGCTATTATTTCTGTTATTTCAGCCACATTGTATGACGAAGAGGTCAAAAGAGCAATTTTGTCATGTAACTATGCGTATGACATCACAAGAGTATAAAGGAGATATTCAACATCATTAACTAGTTATTATCTTTATCCTGCAGACCAAAAAAAGTAAGTGAAAAAGTTTTTATTTCTGTTATTTCAGCCACATTGTATGATGACCTAGAGGTCAAATGAGCGATTTTGTAATGTAGCTATACGTGTGACGTCACAAGAGTGACGTCAAAAGTCATATCCTGCTAGTAGCAGGAAATGACATTGTTTTATCCGTCATCATATTCTGTCAATAGAAACGGTGGTTGCGGAATAAAAACATCGAACAGTCACCTAGACATCAGTGGCTAGTTAGATGATATCTAACCTGTTCCATCAAAGGGCTGTTCACAATTTTGAATTTTGATACCCTCCCCATCCATGTAACATGTTGTAATACTAAGGCAGGCCACTCTCCCTTCTAAAATAATGGAATGTTCGCCAATGGCCGTTTCTTAATGAGGTTATTTGACCAGTCTATTTGATTTTTTATTTGTATTTATGTTTCTTTTGGTGATAAATACTTTATTCAGCTTCTTGATTATGGTAGCTCCACTCCCATGGCTAGTGATATTCAATGTTGGGCTAGTAAATAACTACTATTGCCATGCCCAATGGCTAATGGAAAAAAGTTGTCCCCCCAAAAAGAAGAGTTAAAGTTTGTTTTGTTTAACGACACCACTAGAGCACATTGATTAATTAATCATTGGCTATTGGATGTCAAACATTTATTATTTTTGAGTCTTAGTCAATAGAGGGATCTTTTATATGCACTTTCCCACAGCCAAGAAAGCACATATCACGGCCTTTAACCAGTTGTAGTGCACTAGCTGGAATGTGAAAAAACCCAATCAGTTAAATCGATCCATCGAGGTGATTCGATCCTGCGATGCAAGCACCTCAAACGAGCACTCATTCAACTGAGCTAAATCCCGCCCATAAAAAAGAGTTGTCAAATGTTACATTTAAATATATTTTGTAAATATGAATATCCTGACCCCAATCCCCAAATCTGAGTGTTTTAAAAAGTTGTCAAATATTACATTTAAGTATATATTGTAAATATGAATATCCTGCCCCCAATCCCCAAATCTGAGTATTTTTAAAATGTTGTCAAATGCTACATTTAAATATATATTGTAAATATGAATATCCTGCCCCCAATCCCCAAATCTGAGTGTTTTAAAAAGTTGTCAAATGCTACATTTAAATATATATTGTAAATATGAATATCCTGCCCCCAATCCCCAAATCTGAGTGTTTTAAAAAGTTGTCAAATGCTACATTTAAATATATATTGTAAATATGAATATCCTGCCCCCAATCCCCAAATCTGAGTGTTTTAAAAAGTTGTCAAATGCTACATTTAAATATATATTGTAAATATGAATATCCTGCCTCCAATCCACAAATCTGAGTGTTTTAAAAAGTTGTCAAATGCTACATTTAAATATATATTGTAAATATGAATATCCTGCCCCCAATCCCCAAATCTGAGTGTTTTAAAAAGTTGTCAAATGCTACATTTAAGTATATATTGTAAATATGAATATCCTGCCCCCAATCCCCAAATCTGAGTGTTTTTAAAATGTTGTCAAATGCTACATTTAAATATATATTGTAAATATGAATATCCTGCCCCCAATCCCCAAATCTGAGTGTTTTAAAAAGTTGTCAAATGCTACATTTAAATATATATTGTAAATATGAATATCCTGCCCCCAATCCCCAAATCTGAGTGTTTTAAAAAGTTGTCAAATGCTACATTTAAATATATATTGTAAATATGAATATCCTGCCCCCAATCCCCAAATCTGAGTGTTTTTAAGCTCTATGTTCCTCTTTAGGTGACATTATTACTATTAGTAAAATTTTATTAACTTAAAGTAACATAGGGATAGTGAATTTTTAATCATGGCTAGTGAATTTTTAAAATCACTGCTCCCATGGCTAGTGGATTTTATAGAAATTCTAGAAGCCCTGCTTTATACAAAACCATTTGTCAAAAAATAGCAATGAATGGCTGAATTTTATTTTGTAAATAAAAATGAGACATTAAAAAATATATAAACGTTATGTAACTCTTGACAAACACCCCATCGTCTGTAACATATTGTAATGCATCTCATGACACCCCTCCCCCTAGAGCTTTACATAATTATTGAACAGCCCACAACCAGCCATCTACGTTAACTTTTCTGTCCAGGAGCCAAATGGCGCCTACTTCTATTTTTTCAGGCGCCAAATAGCAAAATTAGGAGCCATGTTTATATACTGATAGAGTGTATATGTCTATGAATGTATATATAGTGTATGTATGTATAAAAGTACATGTACGTACATACGTAGTACATATGTATGTATGTATGTATGTAAGTATGTATGTACGTACATACGTATGTATGTATTAATGTATGAATAGCTATATATTGTATGTTGAGGTTGACTGTTACATGCATAGATATTAATTACGCACTGATGCAGGGGATAATTAAATCAATTCTGGTCTCACAAATTGTCCCATGCCGTTGCTGGGACTCGAACCTATAGCACCGAATCACCCGCAGCTTGCAGACTTGTCACGATACCTTTGGAGCTATTGAGGCATCCATAAAAAAGGATGCTCTTTAACTCAACTATATGCATGGGGCCTGCGGTTGATCCCACTTACATGCATGAAACAGTGGGCAGACCTGGCACTGGCTAGTATTTATTGATGTATGAATATCTATATAGTGTAGGCCTATGTATGTCGAGGCCTCACAAATTGCCTCATGCCGTTATTGAGACTCAGACTTTGATCGTTTGGCGAAAACATGGCTGCGGTCTATTTTCGTGGTGATCATATTGTCGATGATGTACATTTGTTTTTTATCTCCACGAACTCGAAGGCGCTTAACAAGGCGAAGTTTAGTGGTATAACAGCAACTACTTCGCCACAATTGTTTCCTGTGAGAATGCATGGATTGATCATTTTTCGGAGTACAAACATATTGTTGGTGAGCATCGGACTATAAACCAGTTGGAACATTTACAGAGTTGTAACATTGTTTTGTTTTGAATTTATTTATTTATTTAAAAACAAATCATCAAATGTTAGTTTACATGGGAATGAGAAACTATTAACGTGTCCATATCCAGAAGATTCAGGCACGCCCACCCCGGTTTACAGCTAGACGCCCATGTGAAAACAGATTATTTTTAAGCTGGTTGTAATTCAATATGTAATTAACTTCAATCCAAAATAATTTCACTTGTGAGAATAATTTGTTGTCATGTGTGAAGGGTTGCATTAAGTGAATGAATAGACAAACATATTTTAGAAATGAATTATTTATCTGGAAACTATTGAATAAGTTTAAACGTGATTTTTTGCGTCCCACTCTACCCCTGGGTGGGGCACACTGAGACAGGCATCTGGGTACTCTGGGACATTTGACCATTTATATTATTATAAGCTTCAGAAGATCTTGTTAGCTTATTTTACCATCAGAATGTAATTTGAAATATGCAACATGGCTTAGTCTATATCAGGATTTCGGTTAGATGATTGAACAATTTTATGTATAAAAGACAATAAATAATTCAGTGAACTGAAACGTGTTTATTAAAATATAACCATCCATTTTCCAGAAAAGAACAAGCTACACACAAACTGACAGAACATTTTCAGTTTTCTTGGGGTTTTTTTTGCTGTGGGTTTTCAGAGGTTTTATATTTCGTGTTCTGTTTTGGGGGAGTTAAGGGTTGATTGTTTAAAACTTGTGCCTTGACCATGGATACCTTACAGTGGATGATACGAGGTAAGATCAGTGGAGAACACTAAAAGTTTCTTGGCTCTTGCCGTTCCACCAACAGTGGAGGGTGGGGGCAATTTCTTTACTATGTCTTCAGAGTTCACCAATGAAACATCTTCAGGTTCAGACCATCTAAACTGTTTACCATTTTTTGTACTAGATTTCAAGAATTTCACTTCATATTCACCACCAGCTTCATCTTTTGTTATCAGACTAAAATAATGTAATACTGATTGTTTGGTGGCAAACTTTACAAGAACATAATCTCCTACAGATATGGAATCTGATAAATCATGTTGTTGATCACTAAGACTGGCTTCATCGCTGTTTTCAGAATAAACCACATCTGATTCGGCGTCGGATTCAGATCCACTGTGATCACATTTCTCAGGAACTCTCCTCTTGGCAGGAGGAAAAAGCTGTTTCACCTTTCTCTTTTAACTCTCCAGTTTTAATGATTTTTTTGCAAGCTGTTTCTCTTGTAAACTGAAAATAGACCATAACAATTAATAGAAACAAAAGAAAACAGTTTTCTTTTTAAACGCCTGAAATTAAAACAAAATAAAATAAATTAATGAAATGAAATAAAGTTAAATAAAACAATGAAAATAAATCATCAAATTATTTGAGAAAATTATTCTGGGGTCACAGTGGGACATGTCCCAGTGTGCCCCAACTATGCATGGCCCAGTGTACCCCGACCACCCCTAAAAGTGAAAGGTGGACCCCATTAAGAAAACAAAACATATTTTCCACATAACTTTTATGTCTTTGTAATCACAAATGGTGGGAACAAATATGAATATACAAATTTATAACAGTAGAGAAAACATCAATGAATAAGAAGGAAAATATATCAAATCTCAAAATTTACTTACATGCTGTCAAAACGTTGAAGTTTGTATAATATATAAACATATACATATATAAAAGTTCATATGTTGAGCAGAACTCTGTGAATTCTGCAATGGAAGCTTATACACATGTGATGCTGCATACTACTATGTAACAAGGTATTTGATTGGTTAATATAAATTAAATAAATTAGCAATGTCCCACTGTACCCAGTGTCCCACTGTGCCCCGGTCTCCCCTACTGCCAAGTTTAGAATTGACGTCAATCTATTAATTACCATCGACGTCCCAAACTGCGTTCACCTAATGACAAAAACACGAATACAATATTTACGGAAATACTATTCTACCTTTTTCATCTACGATACGTGAAACAAAACAGATTGCAATCAGTTGACTTAAAAAATCAACAATGTGGACGTAAAACAAATCTATTCTAGTAAACAAAAGTGAAACTTATATTTTCAATTCAAATCATTTATTTATATATGAATCATATAAACATGGCATGGTATACATTGGACAACATACATAATTAGAATATAAAATGGTAAGATCAGACACATAGTAATAATAATGATGACAATGATTATATACGTGTAATAGTTATATGACATGTACTGTAAACAGGAAAGAGTACAACGTTTCTAACTGTGTTCAGGCACATTCGTTTGCAAAAAGTATCATACCGCGCATGTGCGGTTCGTCATTTTTAATTTTTAAGGCCACTACATGATCAAATATATGTTTCTTAACTATGCACAGTTGACGAATACTTTTTTTTCTTCTTTAAAGGAGAAATTCGTTTTGTCAAGCGTTCTGGGCCTGTCCGCATTTTACCAACACCAATCGCAAACACTTAATGTCAATACTGATAGGCATTACGTTCATACCAGTGAATAGTTTGTAATTTTTTTTTTTTTTTTAATGAATTGATTCTTAATTAACACAATTTGAACACTCAAAATTATTTACAATTGTTATGAATGTATTACGAATACTATTCACTACAGAAGTGTAACGCAGTTAGGGACGTTGACGATATACCCTTCCCAAAAACGTTTCTGGATTATTATATAAATTTTGGTTTTTATAAATCCATGTAATACTATTATAATAGTGACCCCCTACTATAGGATGTACCCCCACCCTTCCCGATATAGTTCATACGGCCCTGAATAACACCCATAATTATTACAGTGACAACTGTGATATTACACTGTGAAGGTGGCCAAACATAAAAATTGTTATGAAGTCATAACCTTTCTTTGAAGAAAGTGAAGCAATATGTTTCTGTTATAAGCTTTCAGATGTCTTTTTTCTTTTCTTTTCTCTTTATAAATGATAAACACAATTTTATCACTTGGAGGCTATCCACTGAATATGATGCATTACTGACCAAAACAATAGCTGATGCTGTTCCATATTTTGAACTTGTGCATACTTTTTAAAATCTCTTTTTGGTGAAACTTGCACATATATTACTTTTTCATCATATTTAATGAAGTGACAGACGGCAGCTGTGGTGGTACTCATGACGGATGCCATCAGGTGGTGCAGGATATGCTCACCTTTCGGACATACCCGATATCATCAGTGTTATGACAGTGATTCAAGAGTGAATACCATCACGGCTGTACTTATTCTAATGAGTCCTATCCGATGCTAGTTTTGATTTAGTAAACTAGTCTGGAAGTGGCAGTCTTCTTTGACAGTGTAAGAGGAATGGAATCTTCAGTAAATCATCTCCTCGAGAGTGACTGTCCTCCTATAGACGAGGCACTAGATAGCGATTCATGAAATCAGCCACTATTTTGCCAAATGCCCATTCGCATTGTGCAGAGATACGGTTCCGACCATGAATTATGGTTTTGTCGTTCAGATTCCACATTATGGGCAGTTCAAATGTTGTCAATGCTATACCCTAATTAAATTCTGAGGCATGCTCCAATTAGTTGGCACCACTCAGCGAATTGTGGTCTCTGGTCAGACTGTTCGTAAGAGACTGCATAGATGTAACATCCACGCATGTCGACCCTACGTTATCCCATATTTGGCTGCGAGACACATTGCTGCTAAATGTCAACATTGGGCTAACAGGCGTTGGGCTCGGGTAAAGTTTCGTCATGACCGATTTAGAGGAGGGTCCGATATCATATGGTGTGGTGTGGCATCACCATGACTGCCAGAACCCAGCTGCATATTGTTCATGGGAGGGTCACTGGGCACTGCATATCTGCAGCAACAGAACACCACCACACTACTGTGGCCAGCCCTAAGCCCAGACCTTTCACTCATTGATCACGTGGAACATTATCAGAGGACATCTCCGAGAACGTCAACGTCAGCCAACTAACTTGGCTGAATTAGGCGCCGTTGTTCAAGAGGAATGAGACACGTTCCCCAAAAATGTTATTGGATGTTTAATCAGGAGCATGCCGCGTCGAATTCTTGCGTGCTTGACGAATCGCGGGGGTTTTACTCGTTCCTAGTGTCATTACTGAAAACATCAAATTGACAAGCACCACCCATGTTGCCTATCCGTCTCCTCCGGACCTACCTTACTATCCTGGCTATAATCTTTAATGCCCATCCCTTGTCACATGAGTGCTTGTGTTTTACCATTAATTACCGTAATATTCCAATAAAAAATAATACATCTCTGTTATATTGTGTTATATTTTAATATCCTCTACTTATTTTGAACATCATATAGTAGAATGTTATCTTGATCAAATGGATTTAAAAAAACCCAAAACATGGTTTGGCTTGACCTTTTTTTAAAGGTCTAACTAGTATGTTGACAGAAATATCAAGTTTATTTAATTATAAAAATAACAAATTTTGCATCGAAATAAGCATAGTGTACACGTTACCGTATCTTATGAGTTACGATACATTCTCATTATGATCTCTTCAGAAATGCGCCGATATCTTATTCATTCATATCACTGTTCTTGTTGTACCAACACGTGTGTGAGTTGTTTATAATTATTTAAACAACACACAACTAATTTCAAAATTTAAGATCTGATGTGCTTGTGGAGAATGAAGTACCATTCTGAACTTTCTTGACATGTGATAAAATCCTGAAAAAATGAATGACTGTTCTCGACTAAGACTTAGTTCTACAATGCGACCAAAATGGTCGCCAATGCGACCAAAATGTTGGTGTGGCGACTGATTGAATTTATTATGGTCGCCGTCTGGCGACAGACTCCAAAAACGTCTAAGTATTTGACATGTGCGTTCAGTCGTAACAACGAAAACCAATGCATTTTTTTTTACATTATAGTGCAGTCGGAACACTTCGTTATTAACGAAGTTGTCCGATTGATCATTGTGAATTCCATATTAATTTTCGGTACCGTTCGGAACTCATTGCTGATTTTAGTGATTTGGCGAAAACTATCCAGATACTTGCGAAAACTATCCAGATATTTCAACTGTTGTGTTATTTTAATGCACACAACCATTTGGAATATCTCAATTGATACTGATTGCTATATCATGCATGTAATCGGCCGACTAAAGAAGTTCCGAATACTGCATTGTACAATACATAAGCGATTGACCATGGGACATAACTGGTGGTTGCATCGATACGTATCCAAAAGCTTACCGCCCAGTGTAGCGTCAGCTCTACACAGCACGGTTCTGCACAAGACGGTCTGTGGCCCAGTATGCTCACCATGTGTGATACTGGTTGTGTTTTGTCAGTTTATACCAGTCTTTTACTGTCACTATAGACCTACAGATATATCAATATTATCATACATTTCAATGAGCTAACTTTAGATAATATAAACGTTTGTCTACCATACACTAACCGATAGAAAGAAATAAGGGAACACGTCGTTTTTTTAGACCAAATTTAATTCACTATTACGAGAGAGAGAGAGAGAGAGAGAGAGAGAGAGAGAGAGAGAGAGAGAGAGAGAGAGAGAGAGAGAGAGAGAGAGTGTGTGTGTGTGTGTGTGTGTAAAAATATCACCTATTTAATGTAGTTACCCTCCCGTTAAAACAGAGTGCTTTTATGTAATGAATTCAGTAGACATGTACACTGTTACCTACACCACTTCTGGTACGCACAAGAGACGAGTCAGAATTTCCTCCACCACTGGTTCATGGTCCTCAGATTTTGTACACTTCACTTTGGCAAACTCAGTATTGTACAAGTGTTAAAACGTCTTCAGCTTTCTGATTTTCTTGAATAATAGTATGAATAGTTAGGTTGATCCAACGAATAAACTAATTTATTCTCCTGTATATCGTATACAATATAGTTTACACATGAAAAATATTTCAACTAGGCCCCTACATTGCATATGATATAGAAGGTGGAATAAATGTGATTAAAAATAGCCGTGCTGTTGCTAGTGTCAACACTGCATAAATACGGATTGCTTTTGCCACATGTCATAATCGCTGGAACAGATTTGTATATTAGTCCTCACAAAAGAGAAATTAATTTTATATTAAACGCCTTTCTCACACTCGAAAGCGTAAAAGAAGAAAGGATTTTCAAAGGACGTTAGCTGCGCAGTGTCAATAAGCGGGAGTAGTCGAACGGGTTCGGCCGATATCGTCTGCATTTTTTCGCCATTGACTTCGCAATCATTTCTAGGAGCACTGTGCTTTGATCCACTGACATCGCGATATATCAGGGATTAAAAACGTCTTAGGTACACGCACAACAACATAAAGACATAAATAACTATACGATCAATAGTAAAAAGCGATTATGAGATTTGTCAATGTTATCAATATAACTGAGAATAGTATTTAGAGAAATGATTTTATCATGAGTGCAAGATCATGGTGGGTAGGTGAAGAAAAAACAGCATAATTTTATAACTTGAAATTTTACCAAGAAATAAAATTGATATGGCATAGGTCTACTGAAATTGTTTTGAAGAGCTATGTAGGCTACAGTTATAAAAATACAAACTTGACCTTTTGTGTGGAATGGTGTATATAAAAGATTGAAGTCTTGCTACTAATGGAACAAAATATAGCGGGTTTTCTCTCTAGGAATATATATCAAAATTACCAAATGTTTGAGATCCAATAACCGATGATTAATGTGCTCTAGTACCGATGATTAATGTGCTCTAGTGGTGTCGTTAAACAAAACAAATTTTAACTTTTAACTCGACCTTTTTTCTTCTCTTTGTTTTAGTTTATAGGGTGTATACCATGAAATCAAATCCCATAAACGACTCTAAAAATCATACATGCAGCGTATCAATCGACATATACACCAAGGATACAAATACTATCACCCTCACCCTTAAATTCAATAAGAAAAAAAAAATGGGGGTGAAGCTGCTCATTTCAGAAGTAACGGGTAGCGTCTATGACTACTCTAGTTCCGCCCCCAAAAAAAGAGTACCTTTTTTTACAGGTACCCCATATATGTTTCAAGCACAAGGTTATTTGACCGTGGTACTAGATGAAATAAAATTGCATACATTTTTGCCCAGGTGAAACTATTGGTGGTTTTTTTTACAACAAACACACTCACATTTATCACCAATGACAGGAATTGTGGTATTAACTGCTGTCAAAACATGGGTGCACCTCGAACTTTAACCCAGCTGGAAGTTATATGGTTTTGTACTACCTAAAAGTGCCCTTTTTCCTTTAGCTGGAGAAACCTCTATATACATTACTGTGTCCTGATTTACTGTTCACGGGTCACCTAGCATGTGCAGGTGTAGAATGTTTATGGAGGGGGGTGTAACGTTTTGGGGGGTGGGGGGGTGGGGGGGGGGGGGGGGAGAGGTCCCAAGATTCTAAAACCCGAACTTCCGAATGGAGATCTGTGGGGGATTCGGGGACATGCTTTACGAAAATGTTTGAAATATTTTGTGATAAAGATTTGAGAAATTTATCAATCACATCCTATGTGCATGAGTGAGACCGTCCTAGAGTTAATGATGATAACTAGTTTAACGTGCCCATATACCACTAGGGTTTCGAACACGCCCATCCCGAGTCCGACCTCCGATAAGATCGGTGGCCTGACTCTGGATGGAGGGAGGGGAGGGGGGGGGGGGGGGTTGAAAATCGGAAGAATTTTGAAAATAGCAATTAGTAAAAAGTTAATAGAATAAATAAAAAAAATAAAAAGGTTACAAGCCAAAAATAAAAAGCATTGACTGCTCGGCCGAATATTTATATAATTTGGAGCATTTTTAGAAGGACAGTCCAAAATTAAATAAGAGAAAGAAGAGAGGATCGGACTATTTAATAATATTTTTTTTAAAAAGAAGTAATTTCGACATAACATTTTGAACGCAGATCTAAAAGTTTAAAGTCCGATCGATATGTCCACGCGAGTGGCCTCGTTAAGGCCGTTATGGTGCACAGCTTGTAGGGACGAGATGGGTTGCATCCCGTCAAGAAAACCCCTAGATTGACAGTCGATAGACGTTGAAGGTGTAGTGCTGTGCTGAAATACAGATCTTGAGAAGCCTGATCCGTCTGAACGAGAGAGGGTATCAGACTAGGGTATAGTCCAGTCGTCATGGGTTGGTATAGTGGTGCGGACGGGCCCGACTCCGGAGGATACGAGATGGTATTACTATAAAGCAAGGTAAAGTCTAGAAAAAGAGTAGTAGGGGCCTACCCCGCTTCCTATTTCTTCTTAGAGTGGGGCGGTCAATCTTCCAGTGCTGCTAGGACAGGCTCGGACATGTAGAGACTAAACGTGAACCGTGGCGTTCTGCAGAATGGCCGTCATACGAGTCACGAAAAAAAACAAGTCGACAGTCAGACGGAGAAATGACGTGGAGGCGAGGAATCTCGCTAAAAAAGAATCCAACCTGGTGGTGCAGGCTGTCGAAACGAGAAGCGTTCCAGCGTTCAATCAGTTCCAATGGCCGCATACATCCCAGTAGAAAACTTCATTTCGCTGACAAAAACAACGAAATGAAGGACCCCCAAGTCGAGCACACGAAAGCACGTGCAGTGTGCACAAGCGAAAGAAACACGTCTTACCGCGTGGAGCTCCAGACTGGGAATCTCCTAGAGTTAAGACATCTTTTTGTTTAATATCTGAATAAATACCAAACCAGTCGTTTCCCTTAGACTGGGAATTTATTAGAGAGTTTATGGCGATAAAAGTGCAGACTGATTTTACTCGGATCAGTTGATTATAATGTCTGGAACTAATAACAGTATGTTTTTCCTGAACAACATGAATCCAAGGTGTTACAGCTTGTAGCTAGCTTGTTGTTTAGGCAGGGTTTATGGACTAAATCGTCCTAGGGCTGAACTTCAACACATTGAAAAACTAAGTCCACCACACACCGAATTACGGAGAGTGTTTGCAGGTTTCTGGGTGACACTAGTGACTTGAAATTACATATCAATTTGTTTTAACAGTAAAGTCATATTTTAAATATCAGAATGTGTTTTGTTGCATTTTTCTTTATGCTGTTACATGTATATCCATAAAGTGTGAATTTAAAAAAGGGGGATTTGAAGGCAGGTGCCGTCCTGTGTACCCATGCACACGTTTTTATACTAGGGTTATCAACACGAATGCATTGAGTATTAAACAAAATATTTATTTATTTTCTTTACTGTTAATGAATGACCGGCCTCGGTGGCGTCGTGGTTAGGCCATCGGTCTACAGGCTGGTAGGTACTGGGTTCGGATCACAGTCGAGGCATGGGTTTTTAAATCCAGATACCGACTCCAAGCCCTGAGTGAATGCTCCGCAAAGCTCAATGAGTAGGTGTAAACCACTTGCACCGACCAGTGATCCATAACTGGTTCAACAAAGGCCATGGTTTGTGCTATCCTGCCCGTGGGAAGTGCAAATAAAAGATCCCTTGCTGCTAATCGGAAAGAGTAGCCCATGAAGTGGTGACAGCAGGTTTCCTCTCAAAAATCTGTGTGGTCCTTAACCATATGTCTGACACTATATAACCGTAAATAAAATGTGTTGAGTGCGTCGTTAAATAAAACATTTCTTTCTTTCTTCTTTACTGTTAATGTGTTTTCCACCATATCTAAGTATATAAAATACTAGACCGTCCTGTACAGAGCCGTATGACTACCGGTATATATATATTTTTTAATTCTCACACACGCACACGTTATATACATACATATTATGGAGTATTATCCAAAATATACATATATTTTCTTTATTATTACTGATTTCCTCCTCATATCTCAGTACACGTGTAGGCAAACGTCCTGTACGGTAACTGGTAACCATTCACTGCAGCATATACTATAGACTGCCCTGTGTAGGAACGTCCTGTGCAGAAACGGTAAGCTTTTGGTCCCTTATGGTTGCATTCGATTGAAGAACACGAGTACAAAATCAAGTAAAGGTTGCTCACCCTTCATACTATTTACATTGTAATTTTAAGATTTGGAATTTAAATATATTATATATATACTACTCAAAAGAATTTAAGGGTCAAAAATTTATAACCAAATAAGTTTCAGAGTGTATTAGATTGATGATGTAAACTACACCAAATGTTTTATTTATTGTTCCATATTTACAATAAACCACAAATAAACGTCACTGTATACAAGAAAGTCACATGACATGCTGTCAAAGTTGAAGGTTGTCAAACATGGATTTTACACATTAGAACATTAGTTTAATAGTGTGTGAATCCACCCTTGGCGCGAATACACTCGACACATCGTTGCCTCATGCTGTTGATCAGACGTCTGAAGAACTCTTGGGGAATGGCCTTCCACTCTGCCATAAGAAGTTGACCCAGATCATGAAGGTTGGCCGGAGGGGCATGGTTATCCCGAACTCTCCTGCCTAATTCGTCCCAGGCGTGCTCTATTGGGGCCAAGTCAGGCGAATATGCTGGCCAATCCTGGCGATACCTTGTTGTCTGAGAAAGTCCGTTACCACCCTGGCGCGGTGGGGTCTGGCATTGTCATCCTGCAGAACTACCCCGCCGCCAATCTGCTGAAGGCCTGGGAGAACCAACGGCCGGATAATCTCATTCAGATAGCGGATTCCATTCAGATTGCCATCCACCACATAGAGGGGGGTCCTGTGGTGGATAGAGATGCCGCCCCACACCATGACAATGCCACCACCGAACCGGTGACGTTGTCTAACGTTAACGTCAGCGAAGCGCTCCCCAGGATGTATGTAGACACGAACCCGACCGTCGTTGAACTGGAGACTAAACCTGGACTCATCAGTGAACATCACTCGACCCCACTGAACACATTGCCACCGCAGATGAAGCGTGCACCAGTGACGTCTGGCCGTTCTGTGACGTGGTAGGAGTGGTGGTCGAACAGCCTGGCGACGGCAGCGTAGATTACTGGCTCTCAGATGATTGCGTATGGTTTGATCAGACACTCGAGTTCCAGTCGCAGTCCGCAGATTGTCACGTAATCGGCATGCAGTGGTTGTGCGTTGACGTAGAGCCATATTGGTGATGTAGCGGTCGTCTCTATTTGTAGTGCTTCGGGGTCTTCCCAAATGTGGACGATTTCGAACAGAATTCGTTGCTTGGTACCGTTGCCACAGTCGGCCAACGACACTCTGACTAACACCAAGTCTCAGAGCAACATTTCTTTGCGTATTGCCATCCTGAAGCCAAGCAATAGCCCTTCCTCGATCTTCGATAGTCAGTTGAAGTCCTACCATTGTCGAATTTGGAGTGTGCACCGTACACGAACGCAAGCTCCAATTATATGGAAATTCAGCATTGGGAACATGGAATACACGTGCAAAGCATGCAAATGAAGCGCTTTGTGAAAAAGCAAGTTATGGGCACTTAGCAGACCTTTCGCTTTCGCCCTAATTTACGTGCAAATGTAAGCATGTTTTCGCCATTAGAACTAGTCGACAGTGTCAATGACAGTGAATTTTAATTCATTTATGGGTTGCTTAGACCCACTTTCGTCAAAATGGAACAATACCATGCGTGACATTATGGTCTAGCTAATATAATTGACATTCAGAAAATAATGTCGAAAATATCGTCTGACCCTTAAATTCTTTTGAGTAGTATATATATACATTTACTACAAAAAAGTTAAGTTTGTTTTGTTGCGACACCACTAAAGCACATTGATATATCAATCGACTATTGGATGTGAAATATTTGGTAATCTTTTGACTATAGTTGTGGTGCACTGGATGGAATGAGAAATGGCCCAATGGGCTACCGACAGAGTAAGATCCTAGAACTAATGCTCATCAGGCAAACATGTTACCACCGAGCTACGTCTCGCCCCACATTTACTACAAGGGTCAAACTAGTTGTAAGCATCGTTATATAAAACCTATTGTTCAAAACTGAATTTTGTGTGGGTCATATGGCATAGGATTCCCACATAGTTTTACAACTCTGATGATGGATGAGTTTGTGTGTAGTCGATTACTGAAAAACAGGTAAACCATAAAGAAAATGTGATTCAGCAATATAAGACATTATAGCAGGGGTGGGGGGAAATAAAATTGTCAATCTGTCCCACTTGATGTCGTCACTACAGGGGGGGGGGGAAGGAATTAAAAAAAAAAAAAAAACATTTAAAAGACGATATTTGCCACATAGTTTAAAAAAAAATCATAGTGACATTATCTTGAATCATGAACGCGAAACGATAAACATGAAAACATGAAATTAACTTCTTTTTTTATCACATCAGTGAAAACCCCCACAAATTTTATATATTTTACATAATGGAATAAAATAATATAAAAAATTAATAAAAGTTATGAATTTTAATTCCCATATATGTATAAAAAGTACGAGTATTCAGTACTGTGTCCAGAAAATTAATAAAAGATGGCACCGTTGAAGCGTTTGACAGCCTGAGCTAGCACATGTTTAGACAATAACGTAATCACTGATTGAATGAAAATTGACCTCTGCTGGCTCTAGAGATAACAGTAGATGTAGCTGTTCTGCTTACTCCCACTTGTTAAAGGGACATTCCCGAGTTTGGTGCATTGTAAGATGTTTCAGACTAATAAAATATTTCTACGATTAAACTTAAAAATTAAATATACTTTCTTCTTTAGAAAAAAAAGAAGAAAGAAGTGTTTTATTTAACGACGCACTCAACACATTTTATTTACGGTTATATGGCGTCAGACATATGGTTAAGGACCACACAGATTTTGAGAGGAAACCTGCTGTCGCCACAACATGGGCTACTCTTCCGATTAGCAGCAAGGGATCTTTTATTTGCACTTCCCACAGGCAGGATAGCACAAACCATGGCCTTTGTTGAACCAGTTATGGATCACTGGTCGGTGCAAGTGGTTTACACCTACCCACTGAGCCTTGCTGAGCACTTACTCAGGGTTTGGAGTCGGTATCTGGATTAAAAATCCCATGCCTTGACTGGGATCCGAACCCAGTACCTACCAGCCTGTAGACCGATGGCCTGCCACGACGCCACCGAGGCCAGTTCTTCTTTAGAATATCAGTGTCTGTATATTCAATGTGTTTCTGGTCGTCTTAATATTTGTAAGAAGCCCAAACTGGATTTTGTCTTCAAATAATTTCGTACATACGAAAAAATCTTTTTTTAGGAAATAAAATGAAATTTAACCTAGGTCCTTTGTTTTAATTGGAGTGTAATACCTTGATGGCTTTCTAAACCAAGAATGGTGCTATCGTTAACGTCTGTTTAATCTCTTGACCGGCTCAGCGACTTTGACAAATGTCTAGCCTAGTGGCAGTCGATTGACACTACTGTTGGTCCGACTTCAGTGACTGGCGATATACTTATAGGCAGACTTTAAAATCAGAAACGTCTGAAACACCAGCCATAATGACCACTATTTATTTATTATATAATGATTATAGGTTTGGGAATTTTAACAACATATCATTCCTTCTTTAATAACAAATATGAATGAATGTTTAAGGACACCCTAGCACAAAAATACACACCGGCTATTGGGCGTCAGAAAAGGTAAGCATATGAAAATACTATTTATAAAATTATGTAAGACCAGTGTAAAGAGCTGTGGGAAAAAGTACTATACAATAAGAATATCAAGGTAAATATATTTTAAAACTTTGTATAGCAATCAAAATGTTTTAATAATTTTAAAATTAATTCTGGGTGGAATTTAAAAGATTCCAAAACATTTTGTTGCCAAATACTATATCATTTCTTGTGGGCTTCAGACGATTACACTCCACCAAAATATGGCACACAGTCAGTGTACACTTACAGTGTTCACACTGAGGAAGAGGGTCCTTCTTTAAAATATATGAATGTGTCAAATATGTATGGCCGATATGGGCAAGGCACAAGACTACTCCATCCTTCCTGTACTGCCTGTAGGACTGTCACTCTCCCAGGACAAGCTTGACAGAATTAATAACAAATATTTATCCATAATATCTCCCCCCCCCAA